>NC_056744.1:204691375-204837261 GCF_019279795.1 Protopterus annectens | reverse complement strand
TGAAACGAAAGTCAGTGACCATAGCAGCAGCTCTGGGAGAAGGCATCAGTCACAGCAAGAGAAAACCAGACAGAGAAGGATAGCAGTTACTCTACCTGACAACTGCAGAACCCTTACTTTCATAGATGTTCTCAACATCTTAAAGTGCATTGCTTAGGCCATAATACTTTGATTGCGTGGAAGAATCTGCATTTGAGTTTGCTTGGACATAGTACATTGCACAACTTTGTACAAGACTAAACACAGCTACATTAAGTTTTGACTCTCATGCTCACTCGTGTGCATTCTCACACACACACACACACACACACACACACACACACACACACACACACACACACACACACACACACACACCTTAATTTTCTTTCATGATTTTTCTCCAGATCAAGTCATCCTTTTGTCACTCTAAACTACAGTCAGTTTTGATATGCCCTTTTCACTGCCCTGTCTCCTCCTGTTATGATGTGTGCTATGTGTTCGCTTGACATAAAAGCCTGCATATTTGCCACTATCACATGCATTATTCCTTCTCGTATAAGAATGTGACAGGCTACTCTTGCATGCTTTGGTTTCAACTGTTGTGTGTACAGGTACATATATAACATGATGTGCATCTTCAGAACAAAGAGTTTTGCTTCTTTTGAATAATCAATAGTATACAAGAACACAATTCTGATACACACACTCATATACATTGATGAAAAACCTGGACTGATGCACCCATATGCTGAAATGCACTAGATGCCCGACAGACCCAAAGGATGCAAGTTAGCAAAGGTGAATTGATTTCATCCTTAAAATTACATTATATGGCATGTCCTTGCAATTTTAATAGCCTAGTAGCTCTTAAATGCTTAGCTGTGTAACAGGTACACTTAGGTATTACTTTTATATTAGGATACATCACACACAGCTAAATAAAAAAAAAAACTAAAAGACAAGACGTGCAAGACCTGTAATAAGACATTCACTATTGCAGGGCACACATTTAAACTGCATCATGCATACGGTCATGAGAACTGGACCAGAGCTCCTGACTTCAATGTAAAACCTATTGGCAGCTCTTTAATGAAACTACTAACAAAGAAGTATAATACACAAAATAAGTGTTCAGAAGAAAATTAATCACACCAGTATTGGTGCTTCATGATGCATCAGTGAGTCTTAGAAACAACAAGCTAAAATGAATCAAACAGATAAATCAAAAACAGAATTCTAAATGTAGGCTCAAAACTCTGAAATCCAGCAGACTGCAGCTGTGATTCATGAAGGATGCCCGTTACCTTTGCTGAAGCTTGTCAAGAGATGGTTCCCAGTGCTGGTAGTCCAAAATTTACAGAGTGAAATAGAACCCTAGAAGAGGCAAATGAGATGGCAGCTCACATGGGGTAGCAAAGTGGCTCACAGTCAGCTCATCTAAAACTGCCTAATCAACAGAAAGCTTCTGGGGTGTAATTCTAAGCAACCAGTGCAAAGCATCAAAAAAAAAAAAAAGGGGGGGGGGATGGCTGCACACAGATGTACCCCAGTTCCACAAGAGAAGAAAAAGTACAGTTGTTTACACTTACCATAAATGTAGATGTTAGAGTGTATTCACTGTTGCAGTCATTACATTTGGGTAATCTGCTGGCAGGTTGCCCTCAGTCAGCCTGATTAACAAAGTCTTGGGTCCTGCGTTGGTTGCTGTCCCTTCTTCCATGACGTCAGGTCGCCAGGGGTATAAAACATGCAGCTGACGCGATTACATCAGTTTTTCTTGCCCCAGATGTCAGGTGTCCTCCAAATGGGGAGCAAATAAAATTAAAAACACAAAAAATATACCTCCAGTACCAAAAGCAAATACACCTAAAGGGCTTTTAAGCATAGTGAAAGTAGAGATATAGCCAAAGAAAAATAGGGGGCTGGAGGGAGGGTAACCAGGACTGCAACAGTGAATACACTCTAACATCTACACAACTGTACTATGTTTTTAATGTTTCACTGTTGCAGTCATTACATTTGGGTAGATTCCCAAAGCAATGGTTGGGTGGAGGGAATTATACAGCATTAGGACCAGCTACAAGGCCCTGCAGGACAGCAGTGGCAAAGCCAGTTCTGGATTTAGAGAAAAGTGGTAAATGGTAATGTTTGGTGAACTTATGAACTGAGCTCCAGGTAGCAGCTTCTAGAATGTCCCTGGTAGGAACAGCTCTGAGAAAGGCTGTAGATGTAAATGCAGCTCTGGTGGAATGGGATTGGATCCCCTGGGGGATAGTTTTCCCATGGTGCATACAGCAGAAACTAATACATCCATTTGGAAATGGTTTGCTTTGAAATAGCCTTTCCCTCTGCCCCTGCAGCAAATGCCACCAGCAGTTCAGATTATTTTGTCCTGTTTAAGTAAAATCTAAGTTGTCTGTGTACATCCAATGAATGCAGAATCCACTCCCCCTAGTTCTGTGGATTGGAAAGAAAGTGGGCAAATGTATGGTCTGATTAAGAGCCACACTGGATACCACCTTAGGCATGAAGGATGGATTGGTCCTGAGAGATGCCCTGTCCGCATGAACAATGATGAAAGGCTCCACTGCCATAACAGCCTGTAATTCGGAAATCCTTCCAGCTGAAGTGACTGCTAAAAGGAAAGCTGTTTTCCAGGAGAGAAATTTTAAGTCTGCAGTAGCAGCTGGCTCAAAAGGAGGGAGAGTGAGCTTTTCCAATACAAAATTGAGGCCCTAGGCAGGGGTTGGAGCTCTCCTGGGTGGTCTTAAGTTTTTGAATCCCTCTTGAGATGCTGCTTTAGCAGAGGATGAGAGTAGAGGGGAGGTTCTGTGTTGAGCTGAAATAGCTGTGGCATGGATTTTTATGGAAGAAAAGGACAGACCCTTGTGAAGCATCTCAGTTAAGTACTGTAAAATCTGAGGAATGTTGGGCACTGCTGTGCTTATCCCTCGAGATGGATTCCAGGCACAGAATAGTTTCTATTTGTCAGCATAAGATTTTCTAGTACTAGGCCTTCTCTCCTCCAAAATGACTTGCATCACAGGTTTGCTGAGGGATGCGAAGGGTGGGTGATTAGCCACACTGCAAGATTCAAAGTTTGGAGCGAAGTGTGCAGAATTTGGTTGTTCTGCTGAGACAATAAGTAAGGTGTCTGAGGCAGGTGCCACGGTGGAAGGTGTGACTGAGCAGGAATGGGCATCAGTGTTGGCGAGGCCAGTCTGGAGAAATCAAAATTATTTTTGGTTTGTCTGGTTTGACTTTTAGTAGAACTTTGGAGAGCACAGGCAGAGGGGGAAAGGCACATACAGAGAGGTTTTTCCAGCTGAAGGATAGAACATTCACTTTCCAGGCTTTTTTGTGATGTGTTCTTGTGCAAAATTTGTCCAACTTAGATCTTTTTGCCTCACCCCAGAACTATGTCTGGGCTTCCCCCATTTGCGTGTCAACATGCTGAAAATCCGTGGTTCCAGTTTTCATTTGTGTGGGTCCATGAGATTTCTGCTTAGTTTGTCTGCCAGAGTATTTAGCTTTCCTGGCAGGAATTGAGCTTGTAGTTGTACTGGATAGGTCAAGTCCGTGTTCCACCATGCCATGGCTAGTCTGCAAAGGGGGTAGGAGTGTGTACCCCCCTGCTTGTTTATGTACCACATAACCATGGTGTTGTCCATCATTAATTGTCCTGGATGAAGGTAGTCCTTGAAGGCTGTCAGTGCATTCTGTACAGCTAGCATTTCTTTTTGATTGATATGAAGGTGCATTTGATTTGGGCTCCATTTGCCCTGAATGCACTTCCCTGCCAGATGTGTCCCCCAAGCATAGTCTGATGAGTCTGTAGTTAGGGTTTGGGCAGCAGGGGGTGGAGTGAATGGCAGTCCCTTGTTTTGGTGGCAGGCCTCTGCCCACCATAGGAACTCTAGTTGCAGGCAAGGTATGATAGGAATTATGGTTTCCAGACTGTGACAATGCTGACTCCATAGACTTTTTAAGTACCACTGAAGTTTCCTCATATGCAGTCTTGCATATGGAATTAGAAGAAAGCAGGAGACCATGAACCCCAAGGCTTGCAGTATTTGCCTTGCAGAAAGCAGGGTTTTTGTGGCCACCTGTTTGAAGTCAGTCACCAAATGAATTTGCTTCTCTGGCTTAAGGAAAGTCATCTGGGCGGTTGTATTCAAACTTGCACACAGGAATGTAATTTTTTGAGAGGGTACCAGTTGCGATTTCTTTTTCTTTATAGTGTACCCTAGACAAGTTAGAACCCTTTTTACAAAAGCCAGATGGTTTAGAAGAGAGTGTCCTTGTTTTCTGCCTGAATTAGACAATTGTCCAGGTATGGATATATCTGAATATTTCTTTGCCTGCAAAATGCAATTACTGGAGCCAGGCACTCTGTAAAGACCTTGGACGCAGTAGATAAGCCAAAAGGCAGTGCAGAGAACTGGTAATGCAAGTAGCCTGCTTTGAAGCGGAGGTATCTTCTGCAAGATTCCCCGATTGGGATATGCAGGCAAGCCTCTTAAATCCAGAGTTGCCAACCAGGCATCTTTGACTAGCATAGGAAGTAACTGGTGAAGAGTCAGTATCTTGAATTTTGGAATGTCCAGAAAGGTGTTTAGAGTAGTAAGTCCAGGACTGGACGCCATGATTTGTCTTTTCTGGGTACCAGGAAAAGTCTTGAATAGAAACCTGGTCTCTTTTTCTCTTCTGGCACTGGTTGAATAGCCCCCATGCTCATGAGGGAAAATACTTGTTTCTGGGCCTCTGCCCACTGATTTGGGGGCAGGTTGGCCATCCGTTTGGAATTGGCAATGTGTGGAAATGAAATCTGTACCCCTGGGATACTATATTTAAAACCCATTTGTCCTGGGTTATAAGTTGCCAGTTTCTTGCATGAAGAGCCAGTTTTCCCCCAAAAGGGGCAGCTATAAGGTAAGTGCTTGGTAAGTGTACAGGGAAGTCACTGAGACTGCTTACCATAGGGAGGTATCTTGTTGTTTCCAGATTTGGAAGAGGAGGCACCCCATTGTTTTGTTCTGAGAGTCCCTTGTGATTGAAACCTGGAGCCTTTGGAATGTCTGGGTTTGACTTGAGTGGCTCTCGAAGGAACTGGCAAGGACCAGTTCTTAGTGGGCCAGTGCCTACTAAATCCTGGAGTTTGCACTTGTAAGAACTACATTAGTCAGGATCTCCTATTCGATAATTATTATACCAACTATGTGAATATAATCAATGAAGTAGAGCACAGTTGCAATGTAATTTATGACAAGAAACAGAATAAGATCAACCGGGATAAAAAGGTATATTCTTCGGGTATGGTTTACCCTAAATCAAAACCGGCATTACGAGGTAATAACAGTGAAGGTAGACCAGAAGGTGGTAGCACTCGTATGGATGAGCTTGATGACATCACTTCCCCTCTTCCATCGGAAACTGAAGGTTATCGGCATTATGGCAGCCCTGGAGAACGTGAAGGACTCAGAAGATCTAAACGATTAAGGGATCAATATCAGCATGAGTTTGACGATGAATATGATTTCACAGGGGCCAAACCGAAAAGGGACTATGAAAGAAATAAAAGAGTTAATTTTCAACAGCCACAAAAAAACGCATGGGGGACGCGCAAGTAGCCGCTGGCGTCCGCCATACGGAGGTTTTTGGTAAGAAATACATTTCAAATTTACCATGCAATACAAAGACTTTAAATACAAATGACTATAAGTTGTTTAACAACATGCACAGGGACAACACATTGTTCATGTCAGAGAATAATATAGAACAGATAGATATACAGGTCACGGTAAATAGCGGAACTCCCTTTTATACATCAGAAGTTTCGCAAGTAGATATCAAAGGTGGAAACAGTATAATATGTTTGAATTATCGTAGTAATAATATTTTGCAAGGTGACCTTGTATGCGAAACAACATCAGGTACTGACCTAAGGCTATGCATGTTTAATGACTCTATTACTATACCAAATATTCGTTCGGACAGAAGTGACAACTATGGTAGCAATGTTGTTAATACAGGAAATGCTTGTCCAGAGACAGTTTTGGCTAATGATGAAAATGAGCAACAGCGAACAGACTTTGATTTGCCTGATAATTGTATCAGCACAACTGGGGGTGTTGATAAAGGACAATGCATGGGTAATGACTCTATATTAATACAAAATTTTGGTTCAGACATTTCTGAGAACCGCTGGGATGATGATGGTAATATAGACAACGTACATTTAGAGTCAGTTTTGTTATATAATAATGAATATGATGAACAACAAAAAAATATTGGTGTGTCTGATAATGTTACAGAACATGTTTCTTTTAATTTAGGTACAGAGAATAGCGATGCATTATGTAATTTATCTATACATACATATGACGGAATGTTTGATAATACTGATAATCAGACATTTAATAGTAATAATGCAATTTATAGGTATAGCAGTGCAGAAAATATGTGTAATAATGATGGCAATATAAAGGAGATTGATAAGCAAGTATCAGTAAATGAATGCGGGTTGTTTGTTAGACCTAAAATAGTTACTAATACTAAAGGCGATTTTAAATTATATAATTATACAAATCAAAATTTTAACAATGAATGTGTCAATCTTTTTTCTAAAGGTTTTAGTTTTGTCCCTTGTAAGATGGGCAATGTGGTTAATACAATATTGGATTTAAAATTATTTACTCGGAAATTGAATCTAAAGGTTTTGTACCAGAGTAGTAATTGGGATAGTGGACAGTTAGGTGTAAACAAATTATCAAAACCCAGTTTTTATAATCCGCCCATGAATGATAAAGTGGCATTTTTTGAAAAAGTAACTGAAAATGATTTTAGGGATGTTTTTAACCAATATACCATTAACAATAGAAACAGGAAATATAATAGGATCAGGAATCTAACTACTCAAGAAGAAGCCAATTTAAAAACCATAATTTCAACTCCAGGTATTAGAATTATGAAACCCGATAAGGGTAGTGGCATAGTTATAGTCAATTATGAGGATTATGTGTCTTATATGAATGTCTTGCTAGAAGGGGACACATACGAACAACTCAGTAAAAATGAGATAATTATAGCATACAAAAGAATTGACAATGCATTATTTGACATGCTATTCCAAGGGGAAATAGATGAAGAAGAGTGGCAATTTTTGAAAAATGACTTCCCTGTGATTAGCGGTATTTTTGGAATTCCCAAAATACATAAAGGTCTGAATAATTTACAATTCAGACCTATAGTTGATGGTAAAAGAAGTAAGACACATTTCATTAGTCAATTTTTAGATTTTTATTTAAAACCAGGTATTGAGTATTTCCCTCATATTCTCAAGGATTCTTGGGACCTTTTGAACAAAATCAAGGTTATACAGTTTGAAGAAGGGGACATTTTTGTTACATTAGATGTTTGTAACCTTTTCACGGTTATACCGCATGATAAAGGATTAGAATGGTTAGAGGAGCAATTGTATTACACAAATTTATACGATCAGAATAAGGTCAATGTTATAGTTAAACTCATGGAAATGGTCCTCAAAAATAATTTTATATTTTTTGAAGGAGTTCACTATAAACAAATTAGTGGAGTAGCTATGGGTGCAGCGTGTGCACCCAGTTTTGCTAACTTTGTATTGACTTTTTGGGAATTGAATTATTTATTTAATTCGGATTTATTCATTAATAATGTTAAATTTTATGGTCGTTTTTTAGATGACTTAATTATCATTTGGAAAGGAGAACAATCAGCACTCAATACTTTTTTAAATTATATTAATGGTAGTGTAGATTTTTTAAGCTTCACATATGAAACTAGTTTTTATAATATTAGTTATTTAGATATACAGTTAAATTATGATAAAATTAAACACAAGCTTGTATCTAAAATATATAGGAAGTCCACCTTCTCAAATTCGTATTTACATTATGACAGTTGGCACCCTCATCACCAGAAAAAGGCCGTGGTTAAAGGCCAGATGGTGAGGGCAGCGCGAATTGTTAGTGAGGAGGTGGACTTCGAACAAGAAATAGAATACATTATTTCATTGTTTTTAAACAGGGGTTATCCTAATGAATTTTGTAGAAACATTGCAAAGGAAGTGATTGGTAAGAGACATATTGGATTTTATAAAGCTTTATTGAATAATACAGGTGAAATATTTAATATTAATAAGTGTAAGGATCAACAATTTGATCTGAAAAAATATATAAGTAATAATATTCCATTGTATATTACAACATTTAATAACACATCAAGTAGTATAAAGAATATAGTTAATAAAAATTGGAATCTGATAAAAGCTGACAAGACTATGGGTGAAATATTCAAAGGACAAGTGAACTTTGTATACAGGAAAGATACATCTTTTCAGGATTTGTTTGAAAGTTTAAATGTCAACGTTAAAAATTATTCATACAAACCTTCAGGCAATTTTAAATGTGGCAGGTGTTCAACTTGTAGGTACCTGTTAAACACTGGAACAAACGTGATAGTAAATAGACACAACATTAAGATCAGTTACAATATCAATTGTTTTTCTACTAATGTTGTGTACATTGCAACATGTCAACAATGCGAAGGTTTTTATGTAGGCAAAACTAGCAGGCATTTGAGAGATCGTATTAGAGAGCATTTACTAGATATCAAAAATAAAAAATTAACAAATGCATTAGCTAGACATGTTAATCAATATGCAGAACATAGTTTTAAGTTTTTTGGTGTGTCACACCAACCTTTTGACCCTCAAGGAAAGATAACAAAATATAATTTAGAGGTCCTAGAATTGCGGATGCAAATAATGTTAAATGCTCACCAACACCCTGGTCTCAATGAATTTATTAGTATTAAGCCCGTTCTCAGGATGAAAAATATTAAAGGGTGTTGATGTTTTATACAATATATATTATTATTATTTATATATATATGCTGTGTGTACATATATATGTGTATATATATACATATATATTTTTTTATTAGTATTAATTTTGACATATTTAAAATATGTATTGTCCTTGAACAATATTTATTTATTGTATATGGTTATTTATTTATTTATTTATCCATGTATTAATATAAGTATGCATTGTTAATAATTTATATATGTACAGAAGTCAAATCAAGTCTAAGCAGTTTTATAATAAGGTTTTAAACCAGTTTTTAATATTTTTAATATTTATAACATTTATATTATTTATAATTTTCATATATACATATATATATTTTTTGTAAGGTCTCACATGTAAAATATTTTAGGCCTTTTGGATGTGTATTGGGTTTTTAGTGTTTAACAACAACCTGAAAAAATCACCAAGTTTACATATTTTTGATTTTATCAAGCATATATATAAATATATTTTTTTAGAATATATACATATACATATATATTCTCAGTACATGTATTTATAATGCATTTGTCATATTCATTACATATATATATTTTATATATTTTTTATTTATTTTTATATGTATCAATATATATCATTTGCAAATTTAATATTCAAGTAAGGCAAACATTTATAAGTATAGGGTATATGGGCATTGTATCGGATTTTGTGCTGCCTCAAAATTTGTTTTTAAGGTTTTTTAAGTTTATTTAGAGTATGCTTAATATATTGATGGAATAATAGGCATCAATTAGGGTTGGGCGTTTAGGTATATAATGAAGTTTTGCATTTCAGTAAGTTGTTCTGAAGAAGTTCATTTCATGAACGAAACCTAGGTCGACGTTGTGTATTGTGATTTTAATAAATCGTTTTTGGTATACGTTTATGGACCTTGGATTATTCGTTTATTCGTTTGTTGGTGATTTGGCAGCAAGTTTGAGTGTACATCAATCCTTGGCTGGTGACCCTTCTACACTCCATTTCAATTCTTTGTGTTTAGAGTAGTAAGTCCAGGACTGGACGCCATGATTTGTCTTTTCTGGGTACCAGGAAAAGTCTTGAATAGAAACCTGGTCTCTTTTTCTCTTCTGGCACTGGTTGAATAGCCCCCATGCTCATGAGGGAAAATACTTGTTTCTGGGCCTCTGCCCACTGATTTGGGGGCAGGTTGGCCATCCGTTTGGAATTGGCAATGTGTGGAAATGAAATCTGTACCCCTGGGATACTATATTTAAAACCCATTTGTCCTGGGTTATAAGTTGCCAGTTTCTTGCATGAAGAGCCAGTTTTCCCCCAAAAGGGGCGGCTAGAAGGTAAGTGCTTGGTAAGTGTACAGGGAAGTCACTGAGACTGCTTACCATAGGGAGGTATCTTGTTGTTTCCAGATTTGGAAGAGGAGGCACCCCATTGTTTTGTTCTGAGAGTCCCTTGTGATTGAAACCTGGAGCCTTTGGAATGTCTGGGTTTGACTTGAGTGGCTCTCGAAGGAACTGGCAAGGACCAGTTCTTAGTGGGCCAGTGCCTACTAAATCCTGGAGTTTGCACTTGTAAGAAATATTTCACAGTTTGCATAGATTTAGCTTTATCTTCCATATTTTTTAAAAACTTCTTCAGCCTTATTACCAAAGAGACGGTCCTGTTGTAAAGGAGCATCCAACAATTTTGCTTTAACATAAGGCAGATTTTGCTCTTTGAGCCAAGCATGCCTTCTTTGCACAGACCCAGTTACAGCAGCCCTGCAAGAGGCCTTCAAAGAATCAAAACCACATTGCAAAGTATGTTTTCCAACTTGTTCAGCTCAATGCAATAAATCCTGTAAATCTGTTTTTCACACAGTCAGAAATTATCATTTTGTGTTTAAGCAGTCCCATGATATGCTGTTGACATTTTAGCATATGAAATTGACAGTTTAAAGCCCTGATTGCCAAGGTTGCAGAAGTGTAAACCTTCTTACCCCATCTATCTAGCGCCCTGGAATCTCTATCAGAAGGGGTAGGATTTTTAGCTGTAGAAGCTTTAATGCCCTTGGGACCCTGAGAAATGGTTTCAGGATCTGCAAAAGGATTTTTGAAAAGGAATTTGCGGGAGTCAGGAACCCTGTAGTATCTGTGTAACTTACAAGGAGCCGGAGGCAGAGAATCAGAAGCCATACTAGATTCTGAAAAATCATCAACAACAATATCTGGAACAGGAGATATAGCCAAAGGCCTATGCTGAGGAAGAAGAAGAAAATCCCTAAGTCTCTTTAGATTCAGAGGAAATCCTGACTTTCCCAGTGGAAATGTTCCCTTAAGGTATGTAAATGTTTCCCCAAAAGAAAAATCCTCAGGGGGAAAAGCAGAAGGAATGGAATTTTCTGCATCAGAGTTCTCATAAGTAGGTACAGACAATTCCTGTTCATTAGAGTCAGAAGAAATAGAATCCTGTTCAGAAGAATCATAATCAATGTCTTGCCTAGGCCTCTTAGAAGGGGGGGGGGGGTTGGCTACTCCCGTTCAGAGTAATTAAATCTTTAGCCATTTTGATCGTTTGCTTTTTAGACATAGGGGCCTGCACATGTGGCCCAGGCATCGTTTTTTTAGGCATAGGTTGTGATTTTGGCCTTAATTTTGAAGATGGCGGTCTAATATACAAATCTGTAGGCCTGAAAACACCCTCAGAAGCCAGTGCCTGCACAGCGTCTCTGGACCCATCCAAGGTAGAGACATCCGTGGTTTCCATAACTGAAACATCTCGCGGTATACCGGACTCCAAATGGGTCTCAGTAGAGGCCTGCAAATCAGAAGTAGTGGGTATCAGGGGCTGCAAAAGCTCCTCACCGAGTACCGGCAAACTGGCGACTGGCTTAGGAGAAGCGTAGTCAGAAGTTCTGGACCTCAACGGCCTGTCGCTGTCTTTTTCTTTGCGTTTTTTTAGGTATTCCGGTAGTCAGACTTCTAACCGACGACATTTCTGGATAATTAAAGCAGGAGCCAAAATACTTAGAAGCAAAAATGTACCGACGTTTGATGGTGAGTTGATTAAATAAAGCACATAACTGACAGCAAGGTACGTTATGGTCATGGCCTAGGCAAGGAATACAGTACAAATGAAAATCCTCATGAGGTATTTGCTTCCCACAAGTAATGCAATTATTAACTTTTACTGACATCAGTAAGAAGCAAGAAAAAGTTTCCCCAACGGGGTACTTAGCTTTTTAGTTGAAGACTTCGGATCTGAAACTCGAAAACGAAAATTTCAGGAGTCGGGCGACCGGCACTTGCGAACTGCTTCTGGCACAGTGCGGCAAGAAAGACTGATGTAATGGCGTCGGCTTCTTGTTTTATACCCCTGACGACCTGACGTCATGGAAGAAGTGACAGCAACCGAAGCAGGATCCAAGACTGTTAATCAGGCTGACTGAGGGCACACCTGCCAGCAGATTATCCAAATGTAATGACTGCAACAGTGAAACATGAAGTACAGTTTTGTACCTACCATAAATGTAGATGTCCGATAGGTATGCATCTGCAGTCATAACATATGGGTTGTCCTGCCTCAGGCAGCCCTTCGGTCGGCCGGATTCCAAAGTCTGGGTCTGGCCTCGGCTGATGTCGCACTTTCCTCAACGTCAGAGCTTCTGGGGTATAAAGGCATCAGCTGACGCCATTTTCCTCAGTGTTTCTTGCCCCAGATGCCAGGTGCCCTCTAGGAAGGCTAAATTTGGATAAATGTTGAAAATTCCAAACAGTAGCAAACAATATATATATATATATATATATATATATATATATATATATATATATATATATATATATATATATATATATATACACGCACACACATATATACATACAAACAAATGCACCATAATAGATTCCCCCAGCTAGCTGAAGAAGGGGTAAGCACCCTAGGAGTACCACAGAGGGGAAGGAGGGTGGGTAATCCTGACTGCAGATGCATACCTATCGGACATCTACATTTATGGTATAGTACAGTTTTGTACCTGTCCTTCAAGGATGCATCTGCAGTCATAACATATGGGTAGAATACCATAGCCAAACTGGGGGAGGAGGTACTAAGATAAGGATGGTGTAGTTAAGATCCCTGTAAAACTGCAGTTGCAAAACCTGCTCGGGATCTGGAGTATAAAGGTAGATTGTAATGCTTGGCAAATGTATGCACGGAGCTCCAAGTAGCAGCTTCTAAAATGTCCTTGGTAGCCACCCCTCGTAGGAAAGCTGTAATGGTGGCTGTGGCTCTTGTGGAGTGAGGCCTGATATTTTCAGGAGCTGTCTTTCCATGAAAAGAGTAGCAAAAACGAATGCAATTTCCTATCCATTTTGAAATTGTCTGTTTGGAAATTGCTTTTCCTTGCACTCCAGTTGCATATGCTACAAAAAGTTGGTCAGTTTTTCTGCTGGTTTTAGTTCTGTCCAGATAGTAGCGTAGTTGTCTGTGTACATCCAAGGTGTGCAATAGTTTTTCCTCCCTGTTCTGTGGGGGTTAGGGAAGAACGTAGGCAAATGGATAGCTTGGTTCAAGGATACCCTGGATACCACCTTTGGCATGAAAGTAGGATTGGTTCTCAGAGACACTCTATCCTGGTGAAAAATAAGGAAAGGCTGCACTGCCATTAATGCCTGTAACTCAGATACTCTTCTTGCTGAAGTGATTGCCAGAAGGAAAGCAGTTTTCCAAGATAAGAACTGTTAAGTCTGCTGATGCTGCTGGTTCAAAAGGGGGCAATGTCAATTTTTCCAGCACAAAATTGAGATCCCATGTAGGCAGAGGGGGTCACCTTGGAGGTTTTACATTTTTGATCCCTCTTAAAAATTGTCTGAGGAGAGGGCGAGAGAAGATAGGTGGATCCATGTTGTACTCTGCTGAAATTGCTGAAGCATGAATCTTAATGGAAGAATAGGACAGGCCATTGTGGAACAGTTCTGCTAAATATTCTAGGATGTGTGCTAGGTTTGCCAGTGTGATATTTGTACCCTTTGATGCGCTCCAAATGAGGAATCTCTTCCATTTAGCCGAGTATGTCTTCCTTGTGGAGGGTCTGCGAACCTCCAGGATAATGTCCTTGACCCTCTGAGATAAAACAGTTTTGTTTTAAACAATTTTCCAGGCAGTTAGCTGCAGTGTTTTCAAGTTTGGATGCAGGGTCTTGAAGTTGTTCTGCGTTAGAAGAAGAGGCCATAGGGGTAGAGGCCATGATTTCGCCCAAGACATGCTTCTCAGTAGCGGGTACCAGTGCTGCCTTGGCCAGTCTGGAGCTATTAGTATCACCTTTGGCTGTTCCTCCCTGATCTTCAGTAGAACTTTGTACATCAATGGGAGAGGTTGAAAAGCATACACTGTTAGGGCATTCCAGCTGAAAGAGAGAGAGTCCACCCTCCAGGCTTGTGGGTGGTATACTCTTGAGTAGAATTTCTTCAGTTGGTGGTCGAGTGGGGAGGCGAACAGGTCTATCTCTGGCATTCCCCATTTGCTTGTTATGATTTTGAAGATGTCTGGATGCAGCATCCATTCGTGAGCATCCGTGGTAGTTCTGCTTAGGCTGTCTGCTAGTGAATTCTCTTTTCCTGGTACGAATTTGGCCTGCAGCTGGATGTTGAGGTTCAGGCCTAGGTTCCACAGATCCATTGCCATCCGGCATAGAGGGTAGGAATGCGTGCCTCCCTGTTTGTTTATGTACCACATGACTGTGGTGTTGTCTGTCCTTATCAGCAGATGTCCTTGCTGGAGGAATGATTTGAATGTCTTGATTGCATGTTTCACTGCCAGCATCTCCTTTAGGTTTATGTGCAAGTTTCAGCTGGTCCTGAGACCATAGGCCTTGGATACACTTGTCCTCCATGTGTGCTCCCCATCCTAGGTCTGAGGCGTCCGTGGTGATGGTCTGCATTGGTTGTGGTTTGTTGAAATGCAACCCTCTGTTGGTCTGGCAGGCCTGAGCCCACCACAGGAATTCCTTTTTCAGGCATGGAATGATTGTTGTCATGGTTTCTAGACTGTGCCTGTGTTGAGACCATACATTCCTTAGGTACCATTGTAATTTTCTCATATGTAGCCTGGCATGCGGGATCAAGATTATGCAGGATGCCATGTAACCCAGGGCCTGCAGGACTTTCCTTGCAGTGAGCTGAGTTTGTCTGGTCAAAGCCATGAAGTAGACTGGGAGTTGCTTTTGTTTTTCTTCTGTGAGAAAAGCCATCTGAGTCATTGTGTCCAGATCCGCACCCAAAAATGTTATCCTTTGGGATGGCACCAGTCTTGACTTCTGGATGTTGACTGTGTATCCCAAGGCCTGTAACAGGTGCATGACATAGGCCAAATCCTTTATTAGTTTTGTCTTGTTGTCCGCTTGTATTAGGCAGTCGTCCAGGTATGGATAGATTTGAATTCCCTGAAGCCTGCAATGTGCAATTACTGATGCCAGGCATTTCGTGAATACTCTGGGCGCAGTAGATAAGCCAAAGGGCAATGCTGAGAATTGATAATGCTCTGATCCTGCAAGAAATCTGAGGTGTCTTCTGCAATCTGGTCATATAGGGACGTGCAGGTATGCCTCCTTGAGATCTAGAGTCACCAGCCAAGACTCCTTGCCCAACATGGGAAGAAGTTGCTGTAGGGTCAGCAGCTTGAATTTTGGCACAATGAGATATGTGTTTAGTGCGGACAAGTCGAGAATAGGCATCCATTGGTTTTCTTTTCTTGGTACAAGGAATAGTCTGGAATAAAATCCTTGGCCTTGTTCCATAGATGGTACCCTTTCTATAGCTTTCATCTGAAGTAAATTGTGGATTTGTCTTAAAGCCTCTGGCTTCTGGTTTGGTGGAAGGTTTGGCATTCCGCTCCTTCTTGGAAAAGTGTGGAAGTGAAACCTGTATCCTTTGTCTATGGTTTGCAATGTCCATTTGTCTTTTGTAATGCAATACCAGTTTTTCGAGAATAAAGACAGCTTTCCGCCCAAGGATGCTTCCAGTTGTTCCCTGGTAGGCGGAATCAGAGTCAAGTCATTGTGTCTGTCCTGTGAAAGTGGTTGTAGTTGTAGCTGTGGCACTACTCCTCTGGTTGGCAGGCTGCCACTGACGACCCCTGTAGGCACCCTTTGATTGACCTCTGCCTCTTGGGCATCTATTCCTGCCCCTCTGTGCTCTGGAGGTGTCTGGAAAGGACCAATTCTTTGAAGGCCAGTTTCTGCTGAACCTCAGAGGTTGAACCTGAAGAAAATCCTTTACTCTTTGCACAGATTTTGCTTTTTCTTCCACTTTCTTTAGAATCTCCTGTGCAGGGGAGCCAAATAAACTTTGTTTCTCCATTGGAGCATCTAGGAGTTTAGCCTTGACATGGTCTGGCAAGGGTTGCTCTTTTAGCCAGGCATGTCTTTGAATTACTGCCCCAGTCATAGCTGATCTAAATGAAGCCTCCAGTGCATCATAGCCACATTTTAAGAAATGATTACTGACCTGCTGAGAGTGGTGTTCCAAATCCTGAAGGGACTTTTGATCTAAAGGTTCAGTAGAAGAAAGCTTTTTATTTAGCTGATCTAACAAATATTCCTGGTACTGTATCATGTGGAATTGACAGTTTAATGCCCTGGCAGAAAGAGTAGCAGATGTATAAACCTTTTTTCCCCATCTCTCTAATGCTCTTGACTCTCTTTCAGAGGGTAGGGGGTTTTTGGCAGTGGCAGCTGCAACACCTTTTGGGCCCTGAGATATAGTTTCTGGGTCTGCAGCATGGGCTTTATACAAATGGAATTGAGAATCCGGGACCCTGTAATATCGGTCAGGTTTGGCAGGGGCCGGGGGAAGAGAGTCAGGGGCAGAACTGACCTTATATGCATCATCAACTACAGTTAGCACAGGTGGTAAGGCCTATGCTGTGGTAAGTGTAAAAAGGTTCTTAATCTTTTCCTAGAATCAGAGAAATCCTGACCCTGCCATTGAAAGTGTTCCCTCATTGAATGCAAAGTTTCCCCAAAGGAAAATTCTTCAGGAGGGGAGGCAGAAGGAATAGAGTCTTCTGCATCTGAATCCTCATAAGGAGAATATGGCCCTTCCTGATGGTCTGATAAATCAGGTCCATCCGAGGAGTAATCTGAGGAGAGAGGTTCAGGGGGTTCAGTCCTAGGCCTTTTGTCAGGAGGAGGGTGGGAGGCCCTGTCTGGGTGAGGTTGGGAACCCCTAATCATGGATATAAGGTCCTCAGCAAGGCTGAGAATCTGAGAACTTGAGGGAGGTCTCTGAGAAGTAGCTTTTGCAGGTAAGGCTTTTGAAATTTTAGCTGCTTTAGCTCTGGAGAAGGCCTTAATAGACATAGAAGCAGGGGGCCTAGCTGCCCCACATGCAGGAGTAGAAATGTCCAATGGAATGGTGTCGGACAATTCTTGTGCTTGCTTCTTGGTAGGATTTCTGTAGCGACGCAGCCGGGCCTCTCTGGCCTCGGTTGTCAGAGGTATGATTTCGCAGAAGTAAGAACCGAGGACTCTGTTTCAGCGAAACCGAGGCACTCGCGTAGGCCTAACCGTGGTTTCAGCGAAACCGCGGGCCGCAGTGTCGGTCCTTTTCCTGCGTTTTGGCTAAATGTGTAGTGGAGTCTCCGGCGGCATTTTAGATGCGAAAGCGGATCCAAAAACTCTTCTGCAAACTCCGACCGGCGTCTAAGAGTCCGTCGGTTGAAGGAGCACAGGCTAAACAAGCTGATACGTCGTGGTCTGGGCCTAAGCAAGGAAGGCAGTAAGAATGGAAATCCTTATGAGGTATTTGTTTCCCACAAGTTAAACAATTATTTACTTTGTCTGACATCGGCTGAGGCAAGAAAGAGTCCCCAACGGGGTACTTAGCTTTTTTAGAAGTCTTCGGTAGCTGAAATCTCTGGATCTGACTGACCGGCACTTGCGAACAGCTTCTGCTTCGGGCACCGCGCGGCAAGAAAGACTGAGGAAAATGGCGTCGGCTGATGCCTTTATACCCCAGAAGCTCTGACGTCGGGGAAAGTGCGACATCAGCCGAGGCTAGACCCAGACTTTGGAATCCGGCTGACTGAAGGGCTGCCTGAGGCAGGACAACCCATATGTTATGACTGCAGATGCATCCTTGAAGGACATCATCTAAAAGTGTCAGTAAATTAACAGATTATAAACTTGTATATTTCTAGCACCAAACATATTAGTCTTAGTACCCACAAATTTAGGTTTTACAGTAGTCTTAGTACCCACAAATTTAGGTTTTACAGTATTGATCATGTTAACATGGGTAATAGAGGTGGACCAGGTGAATGACTTTCAGGAATTTAAGGAATTAAAATGGCAGTTGAAGATAAATGCCACCATGTACTCGGGTTTAAACGACACTGTTTCCATTAGTAGTGTTCTACAGTCGAAGGTAGCTAATTGTATGTAACCTTGTTTGGTCACCATTATTGGTGTTGTCATGTGAGGTACTCCTCATTGTGTACAGCTTTCAGAACTGTAGAATGTTTTCTTTGTGCTTGCACTGCAAAGAACTGTGTGGAAGCCCCCCCCTATTTTTTCACAGTATTTAATGTTTTTTTTTTTTAGAGTTTTTATGTACTTGATTTAGGTTTAGTATACTTTGGAGTGGATTACTGGAATTTTAATTATGTTCAACTACTAGTTTTATGAATGGTTCTTTAAATTTGTTGAAAAGCACTTGGCAATCAATCCAACAACATGTGATTGATGATCTTTATGGCACTATAAATTTAAAATTCTGACTGTGAAGGTTGTTCTGAAGAAGTCGATTTACTAGGACGAAAGTTTTTAACTTTTTTTAATAAAGCAGCAGTGTAATTTACGTTTCATTCCTGGTTTCCATTCTGTTGCTTAGCTTTTAGTTGTGGTTTTTGGATATTATTAGTTCTAGAAATATCCTTAACAATGTGAGTCTTGCTTGCACAGGACTGCAGTAGTTCCTTTGAATGTGATGTTAGATGAAGATCCAGTAACTTGCATGAATTATTGGCACATTAGGTGAACTGTTAAAGATCTCATGGCACTCAGCTAAAAGAGCAGAGGTAAATATATGCTACTATAATTTAAAACCCATAAAGACTGCAATACTTTCTTTACATACATAAGTTTTTTCTACCTGGTTTACACTTTCACATATTTCCTTTAACCCTCCACTCAAACATTATTAATGCTCATACTTTGTCTGCTTGTTCCAATTATCCCATTATACATTTAAAAACATATTCTTAATTGCCATCTTATTAATATCACTATCAAAGTTAGTGATACCTTAGCCTGAATGTTACAGGTCTTGTGGCACTTAATGAAAAGAGTGGAGTGCAAATTTCTTCCACTGAAATTCAAGACACATAAATTACAGCACACTGCCATATTCACTTATTTATTTATTTGACATTTGTTTGCATAACCAGTTTTCAGTGGAGGGCTGGGGAGAAAAACTCCATATTTATGACTTGGTTGCACATTTATACAACTGGATTACTTCTGTGAGACTACTCAATTTGAGATTTATAAACTAGCACTTAAGAGTTACTTGCATAACACTAAAATATGCCAAACTAATCAAACTAAAATAGGTCTTACTAATACATTCAAAGTTTAACATATATTCACAATTAGAAGACTGCCTTCATAAAGGTGAGATTAATTATGACACAGACTGGAGTCAATCAGAATGCTCTTTTGCTTCAGCATACCATGAAACATTTTTTCTTACTGTACAAAGACTTTTACTTATTTCATTTAAAAAATACTTATTTCATGTAATTTTAGATAGCTTTAATGCATTTTTTTTTCTGTTCCTTAGAACAGCTAAACAATTTTCCTTATACAATATGCTATCCTTATCTGCCATAAATAACATCTATTACTTATCACTATTCATCCACATGCAGCTTTTCCTCTCATTCTGCCAAATATAACTCTCAATGGGCATAATGTGCAAAAAAGTCAGATGCGAGACCAGAAGTACAAAGTACACCGAAGTACAAATTATTTCACATCACACACATTTTATATATATATATATATATATATATATATATATATATATACATACATATATACACACACACACACACACACACACACACACACATATATACAGATATACATACATTATATATATATATATATATATATATATATATATATATATATATATTTTTTTTTTTTTTCACAACTGTATGTTTCTAAATTTGATTTTTTCAGGGCCATATTTAGTATAACACCTCATGTTACATGACACTAGATGATTATGATCATGATCTGCCTGTATGTGACATCTAACTTCTTGCTAACCCCAAAATCCTTTATATATACACGGTTGAAAACAAGTTACGTCCTTAGCATAGCAGATCTGAAAAAAGAAATGCAGCTTCAGTAACATGTAGGTCCAACAGGTGTTCAGTCTTCACAGCACATCAAACTTTCTCAGGTTAACAGACACCCTTCCTATCATGCAACATGTATTCCCTTCTCTCCAATTAAGTTCACTGACAAAGCAAAGGGAAGACAGAAAAAAAGAAGGTAGGTGAAGGATGAGAGAGAGAGAGAATGCATGCTACCAAAGATGGACATTTTTCAGATCAATCATTGCCACTAAACACATACACCTGACAAGCTGCCTTTGGTAAAACCTAACATGGAGTCCTATCTAATTACTCTGGATGGCCAGTCTCATGGGAACATATCCTGAAGACAGCAAATCCAAAAAATGGACTAGGCTTGAAAACAATGTACAACTCATCACCAGTGTGCTCAGGAAACTCTCTTTCAGTTACACAAACATCATCTAAAGGAAGCATTACTGAAGGAAAGACCGCAGGATTAGCCACTATATTAGAAGAATGAGCTAGCCTAGTTATAGGTTAAAAAAAATGACTAAAAACTAACCTTGAGAGTAGAGCAAAGTGAAGTTTGAGAGGCGAACCTTGACATTTATTTCAAGAACATGTAACACAGAGACGGTCATATTTATTTGTAGTATATGGAGCTTTATCTACTCCCTGCACTGCCAGCTACAGAGACAAAGAGCTATCCTACATTTTTCTCCCCAACAGCTTTGTAAGTTTGAAAGCAGTGCTTTACTTGGCAGTGCCACACAGTTCTTTGCAGTACAAGCACAAAGAAAATATTCTACAGTTCTGAAAGCTGTACACAATGAGGAGTACCTCACATGACAGCATTAAGAAGCAAAAACTTCTGAACGCTGTAATATACTTCAGGCTGCAAAAAAGGAAAGAAAAAAGAAAGAGGCTGCAAAAAAGGAAAGAAAAAAGAAAGAGCCAGCATGAAGTATGTTACTGCTTTTAACTTTGCTTTACCTTTCTGCCACTTTCTGTGTGGCACTTGCTGTGCCTGATCTAACATGAGGGAGCATAACAAAAAAGGTAATTAAGAAACAAGCTTAACAAGCTTTATGTCAGAAACACTAACAAAA
Source organism: Protopterus annectens (assembly GCF_019279795.1). Classification (NCBI taxonomy): domain Eukaryota; kingdom Metazoa; phylum Chordata; order Ceratodontiformes; family Protopteridae; genus Protopterus; species Protopterus annectens. The sequence continues at coordinate 204,815,966 of NC_056744.1, read as the reverse complement.
TATTCATTCTCCCAAGAACTTAATTGTAGCACTTTGTGTACTATAAAGTAGTTTAGCTAAACAATGGGAAAAATAAACTTCTTAACTTTCAATTTCAATACGGAAAAGGAGACAGGGTTTAGTTTGCTTAATATCCAGTTTTGCCCATGTAAACTCAAAGCTGCCTGCGGGCATCTGCAGACTGGAGAAAATCCTCACAATACACAGACTACACTGCAGAAAAATTAATTAAATATGACTCAGTGTAACTTTAGGAATGAAGAACAGATTAGGATTAAGTGCTGTCCTTTCATTATAGAAAACTACTGAGGGAGGTCACAAAAAAGTACAGCTGTGTACACTTACCATAAATGTAGATGTTAGAGGGTATTCACTGTTGCAGTCATCACATTTGGGTTATCCCTGCCAGGGTAGCCCTCGGCCAGCCTGAATACCAGAGGCTTAATATTTTTGCATCGGTTGCTGTTACTTCAGGACTGAAGTCAGGTCGCCAGTAGTATAAAGTAAGGCAGTCAACGCCATTACATCAGTTTTTCTTGCTCCTGTCAGGAGCTCCCAAGTGGTAGCCAGGATATGGTGGAAGAACCCCACCAGTAGAGAGTAAATATCAAAAAGTTCCTTGTAAGGTGAGAGAGAGAAGAAAAAAAAAAAAAAAAAGACAGATGGCAGGAGGGAAACCAGGACTGCAACAGTGAATACACTCGAACATCTACATTTATGGTAAGTGTACAGAACTGTACTATGTTCTTCATCCTTCACTGTTGCAGTCATCGCATTTAGGTTGATTCCCAAAGCTGAGGAAAAGGGTGGAGGCAATCAAGGAGACTAGGGGCTGGCTAGGATGGCATGGCAAAGCCTGCCCTGGATTTGGAGAAGATAATCAGGTGGTAATGCTTGGTAAAAAGTGTGAGCAGATGTCCAGGTGGCAGCCTCCAAGGATGTCCCTGGTGGGGACTCAAAGCTGCAGAGGTGGAGGGTGCTCTGGTAGAGTGAGTTCTGATCCCCCCCCCCCTTAGGGGGAGGTTTTCCTTGTTGCTTGTAACAGAAATGGATGCAGTGTGCTGTCCATTTGGAAATGGTTTGTTTGGAGATGGCTTTGCTCTCTGCCCCTGCCGCAAAGCTGACCAGTCTTTCTGAATGATTTAGTCCTGTCTAGATAGAATCTGAGCTCTCTGTGCACATCTAGAGAGAGTGCAAGATCCTTCCCCCTTGTTTTGTGGGTTACAGAAAAAGGTGGGCAAATGAATGGATTGGTTGAGAGCCACACTGGATGCTACTTTGGGCATAAATGAGGGGTTAGTCCTCAGGGACACCCTGTCAGCATAGAAGATGATGAAGAGCTCTAAAGCCATGAGTGCTTGTAGCTCAGAGACTTTTCTGGCTGAAGTGATGGCCAGAAAAAAAGCTGTCTTTCAGGAGAGAAATTTTAACTCTGCTGAAGATCCTGGTTCAAACGGGGGCAAGGTGAGCTTTTCCAATACAAAGTTTAGGTCCCAAGCTGGGTAGGTGCTCTTCTGGGTGGCCTCAAGTTGCTAGCCCCTCTTAGGAACCGTTTGATCAGAGGGTGTGAGAAAAGAGCGTGCTCCATGTGGAAATGAGCAGAGATAGCAGAGGCATGAATTTTAATAGAGGAAAAGGAGAGATCTACTGTGTAGCAGGTCAGCTAGGTAATCCAGGATGAGAGGTAGGGAGGGCTGTGCCGTACTGGCTCCCTTACCTTGAATCCAGGTGCAGAACCTTTTCCATTTGTCAGCATGAGACTTTCTAGTGCTAGGGCGTCTAGCCTCATGTACAACATCTAGAACCGGTTTACTGAGGTTGGCAGACTGATTAGTGGTCAGGGAATGAGCCCAGCTGCCAAACTGAGGGTCTGCAACTGGGCATGCATGAATTCTCCTTTCCTCTGGGTCAGAAAGGTTGGGGTCTGGGGGGAGATGCCATGGTGGCAGTGGGGACAGACTGTGCAGCAGTGGGTACCAGTGCTGGTGAGGCCAGTCTGGCGCAATCAGAATTGTCCTTGGTTTTCCCTCCCTTATTTTGAGCAGTACCCTGTTGATGAGAGGCAGTGGGGGAAATGCATAGACCGAGAGATTGACCCAGGGGAAGGATAGGGCATCCACTTACCAAGCCATGCAGTGATGCTCCCTGGTGCAGAACTTGCTGAGCTGATGGTTGGTGGAACTTGCTGAGCTGTTGGTTGGTGTGGGAGGCAAAGAGGTCAACCTTCGGGGTGCCCCATTTCCGAGTTATTAGGGTGAAGGTTCTTTGGACTAGCTGCCACTGCGGGTCCAGAAGATTTCTGCTTAAGTGGTCTGCCAGAGAGTTTAGAAAGCCTGGCAGGAATTGTGCTAACAGGTGGAGTTGCATGGCAGAAGATGTGTGCCAAAGGGTCGTGGCCAGCCTGTAGAGAGGGTAGGAGCAAGTCCCTCCCTTCTTGTTGATATACCACATCACAGTGGTGTTGTCTGTTTTGATCAGGAGAGCCCCTGGGGAGAAAAGGGGCCTGAAAGCTGTCAATGCGTGCTGGACAGCTAACATCTCTTTTTGGTTGATGTGCAGATGGATTTGCTGTGGGCTCCATTGGCCCTGTATGCACCTGCTGTCCAGGTGTGCACCCCAGGCATAGTCTGATGCATCTGTGGTGAGGGTCTGGGTGGCGGGGGTGGTGAGAAAGGTAGTTCCTTGTTGTGGGAATATGCTGCTCCCCACCAAAGAACGTCTTTCCTTATGCAAGGTATCAGTGGTATAAGAACGTCCAGGTCTTGAGAGTGTTGACACCAAAGGCTTTTTAGGTACCATTGTAGTTTCCTCATATGCAGTCTGGCATATGGAATGAGTTGAATGCAAGATGCCATGAACCCCAGAGCTTGAAGGATTTTCCTTGCAGTTACCTGGGGTCTGGTGGTTAGTTAAAAGAAGTAGGATGTCAGGTAAGTTTGCTTGTCTGTTGTAAGGAAAGCCATCTGGGATGCTGTGTCCAGGCTTGCTCCCAGGAATATAATCCTTTGGGTGGGTACTAGTTTGGATTTCTTTTCATTGATAGTGTACCCTAGGGAGGGCAGTAGGGACTTTACAAAGGCCAGGTGCTTGAGCAGCTTTTCCTGTCTGCCTGAATTAGGCAGTCATCTAAGTATGGGTAAATTTGGAAATTTCTTTGTCTGCCAAATGCAATGGCGGGAGCCAGACATTTTATGAAAACTCTGGGAGTAGTAGATAAGTCAAAGGGAAGCGCAGAGATCCTGCCCTGAAACATTGATATTTCCTGCATGATTCCCTGATAGGAATGTGGTGGTAGGCCTCTTAGGCCTAGGATGGCTAGCCAAGCATTCTTGGAGAGCATGGATAGGAGTTGCTGGAGGGTGAGCATTTTGAATTTTGGTATCACCAGGAAGATATTGAGAACTGATAGATCAAGGATGGGGCGTCAGGTGCCCTCTTTTCTGGGTACCAGAAAAGGTCTGGAGTAGAAACCTTGGCTTATCTGTTCTGCAGGAACATGCTCTATTGCCCTCATAGAGAGCAGGGAAAGAACTTGCTTTTTCGCCTCTGCCCACTGGATTGGTGGTAGATCTGGGAACTCTTCTGGGGTTGGAAGTGTGTGGGGGGTGGTTTAAAACTCCCTGTTTTTGAAGTGGAGGAACTCTACTGCTTTGATCTCTGCATTCTCTGTGGCTGCTGTCTGGGGGGGGGGGGGGGCTGCTTCCTTGGGGTCCGGACTGAACTGAACCTAGTGGGGACAGGAAAGGACCAGCGCTTGGAAGGGCAATGCCTGCTGAACCTGGGTGGCTGGACCTGTAGGAAATCCTTAACTGTCTGCATAGATTTAGCTTTTAAGAATCACTTCTTTCACGTGTCATAAAAAAAAAAACATGGCACTGACCCCCTGTGATGCACCTACTACACTTACAGGCATGAAAAAAATCTGTACAACTACTCCGTTTACTGGCCTGTTTTTGCCAAAGAACTACCTTTCAGCACCAACAGTAAAAGATCAGATTATTAAAGCTGTCCAGACCTCTATAACATACTACGATGAAGGTCTTTAAGCAGTCCAGGAAGAGTACCATTCGGGTTGCCCTTGCCTAGGTCGCTTTGAATATGATCCACAATGTCTAAGAGATCAAGCAGTGCTATGTTTAAAAAAGTCTGCTAAAGTGGATTAAGGTGATCTACTAGTTTCCCAGGCACACAGTTTTCCAGGATTTTAGATCCAGGGACTGGGAAGTGTTACAGGCAGTTAATTGCCAAGTACAATGAGCTACCAACTTTTGATTAGGGATATAATATGGTCATACTTCCAGCAGGACAAGACACAACCTTCTTTTGCAGTTGTTTTGACAAGTACTACAGACAGCTCGGATACACCTTGAACAGTGATCAACACAAGGATGTCAAGTGCACCAAAGCCACGCTTTAGCTTTATGAGGAACCCTAGTATCTGATGTTGGTTCACAATGTTAAGGATATTTACCTACATATTTTAGCTTATCGCAGTAGTGCACTGATCTTAACAGGCCATTTGCAAGCACAGCATGAGCAAAGAAATTCACAAACATGGAGTAATCACAGAAGGGAAGGGACATCTAGCAGATAAAGAAACATTATTAACGGAGTACAAAAACAAGTGTGGATTGATTTAACTAGTACATATGAAAGGAAAGCAGCAGGTAAAAACAGGAGCTCAAAGTAGAAATGGTGTAGATGAGGGAAGAATAAGGTGATTTGTCCAGTAGAAAAGCATCTGCAGTCAGATTTGATGGAGGTGTCATTTAAAGCAAAGCAGCTGTAATGGGTAGCAAGTCTGACCGTCTGTACAGAATTACTGCCAATAATCTTATGCATGGATTACTGGATGTGCTGAACAAAATGATCAGCCACCACCCATTACCACCATGAACAGGACAGGGTTACATCTTACTGGCTGACATCTAGAGCAATGGTGTTGTTCACAGCTTATTGTTGACCTGAGTAGTGAGATGCGTTTACTGTTTAAAAATGCTTATTTAATGATGCGAAGCTGCGAAGTTTTTAAGGTCTTCTTTAATTAAGGGTTTATGGTAAATGTCCTTCAGGTGATCTCTACTGGAAATCAAAAAGATTAATGTTAGGGGAGTTTCCAAGTTAATGTTGGTGCAATGGTACCAATTTAATGTAGGATGTTTAAACAGAGCTGAAATACTCTGCAACTTTAGTCAAGAGAACATACATAAAATGGAGACCAGTCAGCAGTATGAAGCAAAGGCTGTATGAGGGACACTTTCTTTTTATAATGCGCATGAGACAATGCTTCCAGGTTTTGGTACTTGGTCCATACAGCAAATAATGGGTGATTATCACTTATTACAGTGACCAACAAAGCTGCATGTCAGACTTTACTGGAGCTGCTATCAAACATTCAGTTAAAAGTAATTTCACACCTTGTGGCTTATCAAACTACATGTTCAGATTAAATGAGTTAAGGCCATGCAGCTCAGTAACCTGTGAAATACTTATGGAATCTTTATGTAGCCACCTGTCGATATTTAAATCGCCTAATATAATAAGCTCAACTTTTCCCCTTACTGTCCTTCCCTTAACCCCTACACACAATGTGCAATGACACCAAAGTGGTTAGTGAGAATGTGCTATAATGTGCACAGACTATGCTGCAGATAACCTGCCCACCTGGGCTAGAACCCCAGCTTCCGTAACTGATTGCAGCTAGACAGGAATCATATAACAAAAACAAGGTATATGCAATACAAAAGAATTAGCAACAGTAACACCAACTTAAAGCGGTATGCACAATGCTTTAGTGGGAATATAGCTAGTGTTTTTTTTTTTACCTTTCTTCCTCTATCTTTCGTTCTTCATTCTCCTTCTCCTGTCGTTTCTGTTCTTCTCTCTGTTTTTCCAGCTCCTGCAATTTTTGCCTCTCCAGCTGTCGTTTCTTTATACAGGCTTCACTAAGGTGTTTTGTTGTATCAAACGAAACCTTTGGTTAAAAAAAAAAATTTATAATATGCAAAAATAACGTCTAAATGTTTCAACTAATGGACATTAATTAAATCTTCAAAAGACGTCTAACTTCTGAAATACAGAAATTATTTCAGGTCTCTAACCCTGAAGGACTCGGGCAGCTCAGCACCAAAAACTTTTCCAGGCCACCAGACTCTGTCACTTTTCCAACAAATCAGTATATGGAAGGATCCCTCCTTAGATCACTGTTAGCCACAGAATGTAGAGCACAAGAAAAGAAACCAAGGGAGGAGGAAAAAAGCTCTTTCAAGCAACTTATAACCACGTACCAATATGGCAGGGGACAGGAACGTAGAGTCATACATGACGATGGGCCTAGTCCTACACATTTATTAAAATGCTAAGTATAAGTGATAGGAATTATCCATTATCCATATTCTTCTTCACAGGAAGAGACTCAACTATAACTATTGGGAATATCATTGCAAAGGTGGTCTCAAAAGTCAGGAACTCCATATAAGCCTGGAGATCCTGGAGTTCCAAATTTCTAGCCATTAAAAGTCTAACAATTACCAACACAGATTCTAAAATATGATGCAACAGGGCAATACTGTATACCTGAGTCCAAAGACTAAGATCCAGCTCATATTATACTAACTTTCACAGTGAGAGCAACGTGCTGATCAAATGAAATACAATATCCCTGAATGAAGACTGGGAATTAGGACAGAAACCTGCTCACTTGAAAGAGACATGAGAGTGATTGACAGCTTAAAAGCAGTATGACATCAAGATCAAGTAAGACCAAGCCTAATATGAGGTAAAGTACAAGGTCAGCAAAAGAAGATCTCAAGACCAAAGAGGGGTCTAGGAAGCTAGCAGAGCAATGACTAAAAGGCAGAGACAATAAGCCCTCTAACAGCAGGACAGAAACACAGCCTGGGGACGACGACTTCTTTCGGCTTTTCCCGGTTAGGGGCCGCCACAGTGGATCACCTGCCCGCTCATGATTGGTAGTGAAGTTTTTATGGTGTCGAGTTGCCAGCCCGGTGTCCAACCTTCCACGGAAGGCAAACATACGCACACACTCATGCCTAGTACCAATTTGGAGTAGCCAATCTACCTACAGCAGGTCTCTGGGTTGTGAGGGAAACCGGAGCACCCGGAAGAAACCCACGTGACCACAGGGAGGACATGCAGACTCTGCACAGAAGGCACCCCAGCAGAGGATCGAACCGGAGAACCTCTTGCTGTGAGGCAGCAACATTAACCGCTGTACCACCGTGGCCGCCCAGAATCAGCCTGGGGACTAATGTAGTAAAAGTGCTGGGCCAAAGACAAAGGTCTTCAATACCAAAGAAGAATCTGGAAATTAAGTACTGAATGGCTTCTAATTATAAAATATTTTAATATTTGGCCAAGAAACAGCATTTGCTATGAACCATGCCAGTGCAAACAAAGTTATTTTTATGGAGATTTTATGGATAACATTTTTTTAGTCTGGGGGAGTATGTCAAATGATTTAGAGTTTATGAATTATTTGAACAGTATAAATGATTTTTTTTTTAATTTTACATATGAATTCGACTTCAGTTCTATTAATGTCTTAGATTCAATGGTGTAAAACTCCAAAAAATTATACTATAAAGGAGCAATTTCTAATTGGTCAATTAATAGAGAAGCACATCTTATTTGAAAGTGAGAGTGAGCTCCTGGTTGAGAAATTATTAGAGGGTATCCTGCAAATATGATAAAAATTCTGTTTTGGAAGTTCAGGGTTTAAGAACAATGAAATGCAAACCATGCAATTAGTTGGTAGCAGCGAAAGAAAATTCCACAGCATTAAGTACAACACTGAATTATGACTTACCAGTGACTATAAGAATATCAACAGATGAAGCAAAAAAAAAATAGTCTGGACTAAGTGGACAATCCAAACTGGTTTTCCCAACACTCCAGAAATAGTAGATAATGTTCCAACTTTTGTCAGGAGAGAGGGCAGAATTTAACAATTTTTTTCAGATTAAGTTGAATTATACATTTATGAAAGCAGGTGTACGAAATGTTTAAATGTTTTGACTGTAGCTACTGCAAATACTTCTAATGCATTTAATCAGTGGTAAAGAAATACACATGCTGGATTTAGCTGCAAATTAAAATTTGTTGTGCATGTTGCCATATGCCAGAAATGTGAAGCATTTATATTGGAAGAATTTACAGAAAAATGCATTTTAGAATTTATGATCATTGGGAAGTAAAGATATGAAGGCCGCGGTGGTGCAACGGTTAGCATTGTCGCCTCACAGCAAGAGGTTCTCCCGTTCGATATTCAGCTGGAGAGCTTTCTGTGTGGAGTCTGCATGTCCTCCCCGTGGTCGAATGATGTTAAAGCCATGCAGGTAGGTGCGTGCATGAATGGGCATGCCTTCTCTGGAGGTTGGCGTCGGGCTGGCAACTCAGCACCGTAAAAATCTACTGCCAATCATTAGCGGACGGGAGTTCCGCTTTGGCGACCCCTAAACGGGAAAAGCCGAAAGACTTTTCAGGAAGTAAAGATATCAAAAAGGTCCTTTCTAAGCATGCAGACAGCAAAAATAAAACTTTACAACATAAATGAAACGCCAAAGATAGTTTTGATTTTAAAGACAGTCCCCCGGATTCATGAAGCTCGGCGCAAGGCCGGTGTAAGGCTTGCGCCGGCCGTGCAGCGTATAAATGGCGTAGCAGCGCCACATGCATAGTAATGAGTGTGCGCTGCAACCACAACCACATGCATAGGGCACGTGCGTGAGTCCAGGGAGCCTAACGAGGTTGCGCTCGGAGGCGTGGCCAAGTCTGCTGTCTATGAGCAACCTAAAGTGCTGAATCTAACAGCCCGCCTGCAATAGTAACCGCACCTATCAGTGTCCGTGGATAATGAAACGTATGCAAAGTATGCTACATATTACCTGTACACACAAAATGGAGAACCAAACATAAATGCACGAAATACAAAATGTTCCCGTTCATGGAACAAATGATACTTAAAATACTGTGTCCGTTACGTAGTGCACTGTCAGCAGTCATACCCAGTGGAGGTGTACTGCATCATGTCAGCGCGCCGCAAATACACACGACTAGCCCCATGGGCATGGTCAACAGCAGTCCCACAGTGGTAGTGATAGTACACAGCTGGGCAGTCGTGGCCATATAACAACCATAAAGAAACTAGACATCCCAAACACTCACAAACATATGTATATTAAAATGTGCTATACACAGCAACGTAACCGTCACATACACATAGGATGGCATATGCCGAATCGGAATATCCAGAAGCAGAACCCATGCATGCAAATGTAATACACAACAACCCCTGTATAGCACGTAACCCGCACCCATGTCCGAATGTCCACCTAATCCAGCTAGCAGCCTTGCGCAGCTGTACACCTACACAGAGCGGGTATACCCCATATGTAGTAGGAAGTATTGTCCTAGGCAGTGACAGGCTTGCAAATATGTACCCCACATATGTCAACATCCCATCCCAGGTACTGAAATCCAAATGGCTGCATGTGAATGTGTCGGCAGAATGTGTACATCCCGCGTGTGGTCACTGACCTGTCGAAACCCCATAGGTGTTCACATGCCACGGTGTCCATAACTGTACACATCTGGACAAAGCAGTATGTGTAGCCACAGTACTGATGAGTAGCTATGCAGACATGCAAAACATAATACACAGGGTGGAACAGCTGTCCACCATGCAGGTCACCCCAGCAGGGATGCCACATGTCAAGGTGGGACATCATTTGTAGATGTGTGGATATGCATGGTAAAACACCCACGGCCAATGCAAAGGATAGAATAACACGTATATGCCAGAATGAAAGGTTATTGCATAGCATGTGAATAGCTTAAGCTATCCAATTTAATAGTCATGTGTACCAGATACAAAATGCCTGTAACATGCAAGTAGTAACAAAAGTAAGAAATATACTACTATGTTAATATCACAGGACATATGGCACATGTCATGTGTTGACGCAGGACACAAATGTCCAAAATGTGGCCTCCCCCGCAAAGAGGAACAAGTGCTAACCCTACCCCCCACTGAAGTACCGTCAGTATAAATACAACCCAATCACACACCAACACCACCGTCCAACCTACGACAGCAACAAAAGCTGGACAAAGACTAACACGATGCGTGCACAAATAGGGACACATGTAATCAGTGCTCTCACAACCTTCTACAGGTCACTGAATAATAGTATGTACATACGCATGAAATGCTGTGAAGGATGTGTGGTAGTCCCCAGTATTAGAGGTACGTACACATATATACTGTAACCAACCGTCACATATGTTCACTGTAACACAGCATACCTGCAGGTAATACATAGTTCAGTCATGTGCTAATAGTCAAATGTGAATGGGAACAACGCACAACATGGAATAGGTATGATAACCAGCACCACCCACATCATTGTATGCCAACAGCATAACCTATTGTCAGTTGTCCAAACACCCGTGTCTGTAAACACAGATGGAATATTATAGCAATAACCCACGCCTGGGTGTGGGTAATGCTGGATTTACCCACGGTAGGCGTGGTCCGGTCCTGAGAGCGAAGCCCGAGGGACCAAACAAAGCCAGCCGTGGGTAAATACAGCATTACCCACACCCAGGCGTGGGTTATTGCTATTATACCATGACATTATCTAAGAAAAGAAACCATTAATTCTCTTAAATAATGGCATAGTATAATGCCTGTTTGCTGCCCTTCTGCAGATGTCTGGCATCCGCGGCAGTGCTGATGTACTGCGCCCCTGCGCAGTACATCAGAGCTGTGGGCAAAAGCAACGGAGAAAGCAAGATCTCCGTTGCTTGTCTTTAGTGTTTCGCTATGTTAAATGGGTTTAACATAGCGAGACAGCTTTAAAATAAGCAACGGAGATGATTTTGAATTACGAGTATAGAACATATAAATGTGAACGTGTAATTAATGCGTCTGCGCCGTAAAGACAGTTAGATATGTAAAGGTGAAAGTGCGTTTCGCATACGTCCATTAACCGGATCAGAGATATGTTACTGGCACTGTCACAACTAATACAGGCCACGTAAGCACAAAGACTCAGTAAACATATGTAACCCAGAATACGGATATGCATGTGCGCCTGCGCGCAACCCACAATAAGGAAATGCAAGTGCGCCTGTGCGTGTGTGATCCGCTCACAGCAAGAGTAAATCAATGTTGTTACCCCCACGTTAGTTATACAAGTCTCAAAACTGTCAGCCTCTGAAAGTATGGAACCGGACAATGCCATGCAAAGTACTGGTACAAATAGTGAGAAACACAAAATATGTGCTAAAACAAACATAGAAAGTGGATAGAATAACGGGTGTGTTAGTAGCAGGTATTGACGAAGGGTATGCATTCGTAACCTGAACTACTTGTCAGAAGGTGCCACCGTAAGTCTCAAATGAAATGCCAGCAAATTGCCAGATAGACACAGGTTAATGTAAAACACACCTAAGATAAAGGGTCAACCATCTGTACACTCTGCCAGTATCTGTATAGTGGAAAGGTATGGTATGGTCATAGATGTGTGTACACAGGTAATCCACACACATTAACAAAACAAGGTATGAAACGAGGCGTTTACATGTATATATGTACACACAACAGACCAATGTCCCGTATATATGACACATGGGTATAAATATGCCAGGTAATAGCTAATATGGGTAGACAAACAGACATCCACAAATGGGTAATATACAGCAGCAGTCCACATCAGTGGCCAGAAAGTGACAGTCCAGCAAGTTCTACACTTTAAACATGCATATTGGTGTCCATTGTAGGACTCCAAAGATTTATCCATTCGCAGTACCTGCTGCGATTGACGCAAAGGACGTGACAGCCGCAAATATGAATCAGCTGTATATGCACTAGAATCAGGTGCAAGGGTGATGACACGTGTCCATGAAATGCATGACTTATGAACTGATATCCCTAGAGTGGGGAGTGCATATAAGTGCGTCCACATCTCAGTACAGCACACATTAACCATGTGTAATGTGTACCGTAGAGGGTTGTCAGGCATGGGAACCTGGGTATGCAAAAATGGGCCTAGGTGTTTATTGGCTGAGAATTCGCAGGCCCGCCCCGTGGGAGGGATGTGGGTATAGCATATGCCTTTATCCTCAATAATGGTGCAAAGTATCCACTGGATAATGCGGAAAGCAATTTGGAAATATGTACAGCCCTATATCAGTGTCCTGTAGGCGATTCCCAGGGATGGACATGCGTACGACCAAGATGGTACCCATAACTGGAAAACTGTCAGAACAACACAGCTGCAGTAAGGCATAGTACAGGAAATATAGATAGGGACTATATTATAAATACTCCATACAAAGTCAGACCGTTGTGCGAATACTGGTGTAGCCATGAATACGGATGTTATGAGTGCTCCCAATCATGCAATGGAAATATCAGTCACTATCACCTACCGCACAGTCCGTAATGCCTAGACAGCAATCAGCTAGAAAGGCACATCACTATGTGAAATGTAACAAGGTCATAGGCCAAACGTCAGGGCGTGTACACATAATGACAACAGGTCAAGGGTATGAAGGAGCTAACCTGTCCAAAATACATGTACTGAACTGGTGATACTAGGCGGACAGGTGAGAAGAAAGACAGCAGGACAAATGGGCAAACATGTATAAGTCATACCCCGGAAAATGTGAATGACAATGTATGTCCTGCGAAGGTCAATGTGGAAGGTAATTAGACACAAAGGTAATGTGTCCCCCAGGGTGTCATGAAGTGTCAACATAATTTCCAGACCCCCATAGTCGTACGTGAGCCCCGCCACTGATGGAAAGCGCAAATACGACGCACACATATGGTACATGAAAGAACAATTAGTGTGGATAAGCAGATGTAGACCTGTGTGAGGAATACAACTGTCTGTGTGGGTGTGTCCTGCAAATACAAAGTAATGGCATGTGGGCTGTCATGCCGCCATACACTGTGTGTATTGTAGTCAGAAAGCTGGTATGTTGTATCAGACACATACTCTGCAACTGTACAGATGTACGCAGACTGTGTAGAGTTGTGCCTCATATGTTTGCCGTGTTCCATGTAACAGTAACAGTCCGGCACTCTCATGATAACTGATGACAGGAAACTATGACAAACATGTGATGAAGACACCAAATCAGACAGAAATGCCATACTCATGCATAACATATCATTGTGCGCACTATCAATGTTTGTAAGAGCAACATGTCATTACTGGCCCTGAGTGTCCCACTATCACATAAGGCCTTGTCCAGACATATGCTCCGTGAGGTGGAGTGTTATGAACAGAAACAGATACATGTGTGTGGAAACATTATTATCCACTGCAAGATGATGAAATATGCTGCAGTAGGAAGTGCAGTACTGTCCGCAGGTATATGCTGATATGTCAAATTAAACAGCAGTCTACATGAATTACCTATATTGGCGACAACTGTACAGATGAATATAGTGGGACATGCACACGACTATGCACACAGCTCAGATAGACATACACACAACATAAACAGGCAATGATACACAAAGTCTATGGCGTGTACGAGTACAGTGACAGTACAGCAGGGATAGCTGTCTGCCACGATATACAGCAGATGTCTGTAAGGGCGTGTAACACCTCCCGGAACACGGACGTTGCGTGGACATTGTTTGGATTTGCATCGTACCACATTGCTATGTGTAAGCTGTGCAAACATGCGATACATGGGACAGACAGCTGTCCATGCAGGAGCAGCGCTATGGGCATAAAATATGTATATATAAATACATCGAGAGAGATACAGACAGACATGTGGAAATGCCGGTAGTGGAACCTACACATCACTACCCTATCACACCACAGCATGACGCACGTAGAGAACATGCTATGGAGGTCGCTAACCACAGCAGACACACAGGCATTCCACTAGGTGCGTCTCAACATCCGCAAACACAGAGATGTCAGCAGGATATATGTGTGTTGCGAAGCATAGACACACACACACACATCTGGCAGGCATGGCGATTGACCTTACACCTACCTACCCTATCGCACTACAGTATGACAATTACAGAATGCGCTACTCAGATTACTGAACACAGCACGGTCAGAGGCATACTTCTAGGTGGGTGACATCATCCGCAAAGGCAAGGATGCCGATAGCAAATGTATGTGTTGTGAGGCGTCTAAAAGCATTACTGTCTCCAGAGGCAGCTGGAAACACACACACACACACACACACTTGGAAGGGCCGGGAGTTGAACCTACACCTACCTACATGAACACACTACAGCATGATGCATTTACAGAACGCGCTACCGAGATTACTGATCACAGCACTGTCAGAGGCATACTTCTAGGTGGGTGATATCATCCGCAAAGGCAAGGATGCCGATAGGGAATGATTACAGAGTGAGCAGTCACACAGCATGTTACTATCCCAAGGTGGACGTACAGTAACACGGCAGTGCTGCACTCGGGAATACTAACTATCTAAGGAGCACTACATCACAAAATGGATACGGGATGCACCACAGACAGTACACCCTGTGAGAGAGCAACCAGTGTGTTGGATGTAGGCATCCATTGTGGCATAGCAACTTTATATAATTCGCCTGGATGGCCACCATGGCTATACAGGATGTCAATGGCCATGGCTACACGCCTAGTATCAGACGTCTGTGTGGGAATGTACAGTGTGTCCATGAATGGCGTACTGGGCATGCGCACACACTTAGCATTTGCAAAGTGCAAACATGAATACACATGGAGTGTAATCATGAAAGGCAGAGCGTAGAATGTATTGTGTGTCCACTTACACAACAGCAAACTGGGCATGCTCACACACGTAGCAGTTGCAAAGGGGAAACATGCATGCACACGGGGTATAGTCACAGAAAGGCGCAGTGTGCAATGTACTGTGTGTCCATCTACACAACTGCTTACTGGGCATGCTCACACACTTAGCATTTGCTACGTGCCGTCCAGCATGCAGATGGAGTGTATACTCAGAAGGTCACAGTAAGGTACAACTGTGCACACGCACAGGGTGGTCACACATGCAGTTACTTGTACACACACAGATGACATCACAGGTGTCACGGGTGCAGGTCACACATGTACACACTGCAGTGAACAATGTAGCTGTCATGCCAGCACCATGTCATCGGTGCAGCAGTAAGCCTCACGGTCCAACAACAGCATGTGACATATGTCCACAGGTCTGTATAGCAGTGTACACCGGTTGTGCAGAGTACACATGTACTAACAATGATCCAACATGTGTGATGTAGTCGACTTATATCAGTATACATGGACAGGTCGGCCCCACACATACCACGGCCCTGACACAGCTGTGACACATGACTGCTGCTGTACCACAATGAACAAACGTCTGGTTATGTCATACATGTGATTGTCTAGGTGTGTGCATGGACTGTACACGACACATACAAAGCCTGTGATGTACCACATGCATAACACTGGCGTACTCAGTGCTACACACATGAATGGAAGGTGGACCCATGTCTGTGGAATGCTCCCACTACAGGGTGTAGCAGTGTTGACTGGGACACATACCCTTGTATTGTTTGCCTGTGACAGCTGTGATATCATACCACAGTCCATGTTTCATATATGTCAACACACATATCAAGAAGTAGCAATGCATACAAACATGGCAACAGGAGACACATGTGTACTGTGCATGGAGCAACCATGCATGAGCAGTGGCTGATGTCCATAACATAGTTGCAACAACCTACCACATGCATACCCATCATAGGGGCCGTTATACGGTGGCATACAAACAGCACTATGTGTGTACATAATGTGTTTAAACACCTGTCTACATGCATGTGTGCAGGTGGTGGCACACAGTTGTGTCAGACACCATCCTACCCTGCCATGTGCATACAGTATGCTATGTCGCTGTTACATGACCGTGCTGACATAATGCATAAGCAGCGGTCAGGTGTTATCAACTGTATGTCACATGGCAACTATAACACCTACCACCTCCCATGTGCATATATCAGCACATCTGCCAGATACAGTGTTGGTACACATAATGCACTACATACTGCTGCATGCCTGCACACATATCATATGGCAGGTGTAGTTTTTCCCAGCACTGACGTGTGTATAAATGTGTGCCCATGTATGCCACATATCGGGGGGAATATGTCCCACTTGCTACACATCCCTGTACACCATAGTACAGATCTGTACATACCTCAGTGTGGGGAGCATGAATTTGGATGGTGCAGTACATGCAACACGTTGTCTCTCTGTGTACACCTGTGGTCACCATAATGTGTGTGTGTCTACATGTTTGTATGTCTGCTGCTTGGTGTGAGTGTGTATGCCAATATACTGTTGTGAAAGAACACTAACCACACATGGTGACTATCCCGTACTGGTGCTGCATTGCACAACCCTGTTGATGCCATAGGTGTGAGCCATACTGGCTACCTGTGCATGTCCGCTCCCTGTGACATGGCGTGTGGGTGCATAGTATTGTGAGGGTGCTGACCACACAGGCAGGTGTCCCCATCTGCACACTATGGGGTGTGCATCAGTGGTGTACACCCCGTGATTGCTACCATGTTCCTGTACTGTTACAGGGTCCTACTGCTGCACAGCGTGCCCCACAGCTGACAAGTGACACCTCATGTCAGTGGCCATCATGCTGTGCACAACACCTGCACCATGTCACCATACCTGTAGTGTGTCCTGCTATGTATGTGACGTCTCTGTCCACTGTAGCCTGTGGCACCGACCACATGCGTCAGGTGCAGTATATGTGCGGACATGTGTGTCATGTAGGTGTCCAGTCAGGTTGAGGGTACATGTAGTATGCTGATATTGCCAGGTGTGCCTGTGAGTAATCCACAGCTACACGTGGGGGACCGATAACCGTGCTCCCTGTAGGCACATGCGAGTACACCATAGGAGGGATTCAGGGTATCCGAACCAACATGGTGCTACACATGTAACAGTCACACATACCGTGAACACATCACAATGCATGCTGCACCTGCACTACATGGTATGACTGCTGCATGTTGACAGTACACAACCCATGTCACATATGCATCTGTCAGTATTCATACACAACCACTGCAACATACACATCCCACGTTATGCATACACAGGTATCACATACACCTCTCACTATCCTGTCCACCCTGTGCATCGGAATATATTTGCATAACCCTGCACCGATGGTGTGGATGACAGGGATGTGGCAGAGGCTTCATCATATGCACAGGTTGATAGGTTTACCAGGGGCATAGGCTGCACCAATGGATAACATCATGTGTGTGTGTAAGGGCCGGTGAGTTTACTGGACATGTCTGTGCAGAATGCATGTGGATGTGGTGGAGCCCTACAGTTGTGTCTGCTGTGTGTGGGTATGTGTGTACACAGTTCAGCCATATGTGATGCCTACACGGGGTATAATTGACAGCCCCAGACTGTACAGTGCAGGTTGTACAGCTCACCGTGTCCATCCACGGCCACGTGACCTGTGCCTGCCTGGGGTTGCACGTGCACTACCAGGTGGAGGTACAGAGTGGCTACTGTCAGATGACACACGTCTGCTGGAACAGTGTCCACGATGGGACCGGCCAGGGCCACGCCCACGTGGCCTGCTGTGTCCTAGTGTGGACAGTGCAGCACCAGCTGCACTGCTACTGGCACTATGTGAGTGTGCATGGGAGGTGGCACGCACACGTTGACCTACACTAGGTGGTGTTGCTGGCCTACGCCCACGTGTCCTACGCCTCACCCCTACGAGGTGTTCCAGCACAGACAGCTCACGCTCGCGGATTGCCATGCCTCGGTCGAGGATTCCAACCATTTCACCTAATCGCCTATCCAGTACATTAGCAATCTGCTGTTGAGCATTTGCCAATGACTGGATGTTGTCATTTAGGGTACGGATTGCAGCCCTCTGCAGCCTCTGCCCTTCTTGGTTCTGCCGTTCTGTACGTGCCTGTGCCGCCATTACAGTCTGGAACATGCATCTGGTGATACCAGCTGCTGCACCCTGTACTGCAGGTGCATGTCTGCCAGAGGTCCACCTACAAGCAGCACCAGCCACATGCCTGTGTGGCACATCACCAGTCATTACACTGGCAACATGGTGTGTAGTCACACCTTCTGTAGCCACCACACATTCCTGTTCAATGCCAACAGATGCTGACTGTCCTTCCTCTATGGGCAACGGTGATGTGGTATGTGTTGGCATCAGAACTGTGTGCGGAGAAGAGGGGGACATAGGTGGGATGGTGACCAATGGCACAGATTCAACCCCTGATAACCCTGCCTGTACCTCATGCATATGGTCATCATCGCTAGTATCTGTGGGGACACTAACATCAGATGGACCGCAGGAGGGTAACGCACCTACACCACCTGTGAATGCAAAGAAATACTGTAAGGTACATTACACACAGACACAAACAGACACACCATGCATGTGATATTCCAGATGGCATGCAGCAGTCCTGCACTACAGCACAGGGAATGCAGCTCAGACATTAATAGTGTTAGTATGCATACCACCCTGGGGTGCACACTACATCAAGCAGGTGTCATATCAGTAGTCATGCAGTACACACAATCATAGTAGTTTGCATGCATCACCGTGATACACCATGTGGCCACGAACAGTACACATGACTGACGTTACCTTGACATGTAATCTGCTGACATGTGCAGTAACATGTATACATGTTTGACACAACGGTGTCCTGACACATGCACAGCATCATAATGGGCTTCACAGTGCAGTGTAGTGTGTACAGCCTACAGATAGAATGCATGTTTAGCAAATGTGCATGTGCAGGTGAGGTTAGTGTGCGCCATGTACATAGCTATACAGTGTGGAGTACAGGCACTGTGCTTTTGCATGGCAACATGACACATGTATGTTGCTGTGCAATACATAACATGGACGCATTGCATTGCCATGACTGCAACACAGTCATGCTGTTCCACAGATCGTATATGGTAGATCGGTGACAGCTCCGGTAGCTGCAGACAGGCATTCCGGTTGTCCGGTGTAACACATCAAATGTACAAGTGGTCCACTATGGCTATGATTGCACTACGTGTGGACAATGCGCAACGGGGTCTATCCACATCAGAAGTACTGTGTGGCAACATGCCTGTGGCTATCACCCATGGCCATGTGTGAACGGGTCTTGGACAATTGTGTGTGATGGGCATCTTGTACACGTCTGTGGTGTCCCATGTGACATACACCCATACATGTCAGAGTTGTCACAATCCACATGGCTATGCAGACAACAGTGTGGATGTTTGTTATGTCGGGTGTAAGTCATGTGATGGTGTGACAATATTGCAGACAGAACACCACATGCTTGGGATATGTCGGGTGGCGTGTCACAATGTGTGCACACAATGCAGGGGCATATGTCACAATGGTGACACCTGTGTGCTGCCCATATCACAGCTCACTGTGTGATTCTGTGTGCGTACCACAAATGTTGTTCCAATGCATACTACATATGCATCCATTGTAGAACACCTCCACCGTTGTATGCATAGCTGACCACACATCACACTGACAGGTACTGTGGTTCCATGACGGTGTATAATAATGGTTGTATCTATTGCACATGGGAGGCAGGTGTGTATGTCTGGTGGTGCAACCCGTATAACGTGACTGGAACAAAAATCAGGTGTGCATGTTATACCTGGCAACATGGCAAAAAACTCTACACTGTAACATGCCTGATACTGACAACAGTCTCACCTGTGACGGACCCATGTCTGTGCGACACGCCAGAGGTACCTGTATAGGGGGGACACAACAGTAGAAACATTATCCATGACTGTATGACAGCCACAGGTTGCACTGTGCATGTGAACACATTTACCTGTGTGATAGCATATGGTATGCAAATGTCTGCATACACAACGTAGCATACTGTAGTATGCAGCTTGTGTGCCCATAAACCTGGCATGTGTCGTTACTTTACATGATGTACAGTGACACCTGCAACTACATTGGATATCATATTCATATGGCAGGACTGACTTACCAGGCAACTCCAGGCTCACTGGTTGGGAGACACCCACCTCCACGATGGCGGCTAGTGTTTCCGCATGCTGTTCCCTGGGTGTTCCCAGACTGGCCAGTAGCTCCTCTGTGTGTGAGAGTGGGGGCTGGGTTGGTGGCCCACCACCTGTTCCACCTTGTTCTCTGGCGATTGCAGTGGCACGCTGTTTCGCATGCCGTATCAGGTCCATGCAGTGTCTGCGTACCTGCTGGTAGGTGCGGTTGTTGCCACCCACATCATTCACCCACCTGCGTATATCCTGCCACAGCTCATCCCGCTGCTGAGCATGCTGTGGCACATGGCTGAACAGCACGTCATAGTTGTCATGGAGCAATGGAATTATGATATCATCCTCCTGGCGGCTGAAGGCTGGGAGTCGTGAACGTGGCATTATCTGTAAGACATAATGATGGTGACAGGTCACATTCTCAATGATGTACTGGCATACCGCTGAACATACATTGCTATGACATGTACTACATCTGCACAGTAATCTTTGAAAAGCATCATGACACTGACACAGCTGATGTGTTTCTGTCACACCGTTATGCAGTGGATATCATATCATATCTCCGTGTCAAGTCATTACAGTGTACATACTCCATGTAGATGGTAACTTGCTCTGGCCATGTGTACTTGCCTGCACCTGTGTTCTTACCAATCTGCACTTGGCCCAATGTGTCCACAGTACTACTGTTCACCTGGATGCTGTGTATATGTCACATAGCAACACAGACGCAGCAGTTATGGACTTCAGCAGTGACACTGCACACATACACATGGACACCTGTACATGCATGTGTTATGCCATATACACCTACTCAGCACTATACGGGTGTTGAACATCCTGCCACGGCTCGTCTGTATTGCACATGTGATACACATGGGACAGTGTCGATTCACATGACATTTGCAGGGATGGTCAAACATAGCATGTGTGCGCACGGTTTACACGCTGTCACACAGCAATTGTGACAACACAAGGTGCATCAGTGCCACATTACTGATCCAGTCAGTTGGTAGTGCATGTTCCATGTGGCCATCACACCATGTATGACTGTGAGGACACGTGCAGCCTTGATGGACAGGGTTGCATGGTATGGCAGGGTATATCACATATATGGCACAGGGATGTGTCCAGCCTGTGGAAAACCAGTATTAGGACGGTGGCTGTCCATTACATATGTCATTTCTATAGGTATATGGACATGTCGCATGTCCATCATCATAGTGTAGACAATGTCCTTCTGCAAGGTAGGCAGCATGCTGCATGGTGGGGGTGTGTATTGTGCATGTTGGTATCGCACATCCATGCATAAACATTACCCCTTACAGGTGCTATGTGCTGTAATATTGTTCAACACAGTGCTGTATATGCCCGCACGGTGATATCCCGTGCACATGGATGGTACCCTGACCTGACATGGGTACCTCATATGACTACCTCCGGTGCCTGCTGTCATCACCATGTCGGCGGGTGCACCGCACAGCACCATCCCTTCCACAGTGACCATGGTGTTGAGCACAGCCTAGGTATTCATATATGGGGACGGGGATGTTTACATAGCGCTGACAATGCTGGTATCATCCATCAGACCGTACACTTATGACACACACCTCTCTCACACAGCCCATTCAGTACGTTGTTCGCAACACTGACACAGCTATACTGCTAGGTCAGGTCCATTCCCAGCCGTACATACACAGATGCATAACATTTCGCTCTGTGGCATGGGCTACAATGACGGTGGGGTTCAACACATACCGTGTTCGACTGTAGCTGGCGCTGATGTTCTGTGCACATGTCAACACATTAACCCTGTTCTACTGTAGCCAGTGGTGATGTGCTGTGCACATGACACTTGCACATTGTGTTGACGTCTGTCTGTCAACAGGCCACTGGTGGAACACGCAAAGGTATTTGTAATCAAATATACATGCCGCCCTGTACAGCTGTACTGCTAACATCTCAAGTGCTAATGTGTCATGGACATGCACACCTTACCCAGAAAGGTGATAGTGCATTGCCACCCTTACTCATCACCTCTTGTGGGTTGCTATTATCCAACACCCTATATGTATTGTATGGTCAAGCTATGCACCTGTGCAGGACATGTGAGCATGTAATGCGCTACTGATTACCTTTGCACCCATTGCACATGTCACACAGGTACACTGGCAGTCATACACTTCACAGCTTGCAGCTTGCTGAAGGTACGACAGGTGTTGTACACACTTAACACACATATCCTGTGGGACATGGTCGTATGTACAGGCATGTCCAACTGTCACGTACCAGTGCTACCCCTATATGACGGATATGTCGTACATGTGGCAATACAGCCACTGTCACATGTACTCATTCAATGCTCACCTACCAGCATACAGCAGTACAGCCTGTGGGTGATGTGCTTCTGCATCCATGCTGTGCCCATAGCTGTCAGTAGTACATCATTACGTGCAACGTACCTCATTTGGTGTTCTAACAGGTGCATGTTCATCAAGGTTCCACATTGGAAGGGACTGTCACACATTCATTGTTGTACATGGTTTACATGCTAGCCATGGCTTAGTAGATGGGGATCATAGTAATTAATTGGGATATCATATTTATACATTAGAGCAGCGTATGTCAGCCATCATATACCCTTCCTAGTTGACACTGTTAGCCAGTAGTAGGTGTTCTACAATCTGCACATTAGTCACACAGTACGAGGGCTACTGTTACTCATTTTGGGGACAGGGTGCTGACAGCTGTGGATGGGGGTGATGCTGTCGACAACCATGACTGCACCCGACGGTCACTTCTGGATGTGTAACATTCATATCACACACCTACCATCATGTAGTCCCACATCTACAACAATGGACATTCCTGCAAAAACAACGTATGCAATATGTCTGTATAACCACTGTAGGCACCACTGGTGGCCCCCATCATGGCAGCCAACATCACCAGTGTATATCCCGCAGACGCATGGGTTACAACATTCACAACACACCAGTCACGGATGACTCTGTTGTGAATCACAATGCAGTTCCACACATCATGTTACACAAGGCATTATGCACTTAGATGTTGCGGACGGGTGAACACCTCTGCAACCCAACCTATGCACACATGACACATCACCTGGTACAATATATCTCTCCTACATCATGTTATTGTGACCGCCCTGTGATGGCAATACACAGACTACGTGTGCTGGGACATGCAATGGCTCACCGGTGTTATAGCCCTCTGGGTGTGTGTCTAGCCATGGTGTACATTCGGCATTGGTCTGGACACAAGAACACTGTACATTGACCTACTGTGTCACTGCAACAGTTGCCTATGCTCCTATTGTTATTGTACAAGCATGTGGTATCTGACTGCTATGACAGTCCAGGTCAAACACAATGCTGTGGCACACATGACCTGCAGCCATCAGCCTGGGGAGTAGAGCACACATGTACATCTTCACATGCTATACTGCCTCTCTGGCAGTTTCACATAACTGTCACCGGCAGGGCAGTAACTGGCAAGCACGACATGGGGTCATGTGGAACAATGCTTGCATCTTCCACTGTGATGCACACAAGCGAGGCACACATACTATTGCACCACTCACATATCTCTGCAGTGACTGGGACCTGCCTCTATGCTCTGCACAGAATACCTGCGATGACGGATTGTACACTGACCGTACCTTTCAGGCACATACCTGGACCGGAACACCCACAGATGAGGGGTGCACACATCACACAGTGTTTTGCACACATCCTGGATTGTTGCTTAGCACAATGCATCATAGGTGCTCCATGTGCAGATAACTGTGTTTGTGACCGCTATACACACTGTAACAAGTGACAGAGTTGACATTTTACACCACAGGTTACATACCTTCTGTGTTGTTATAGTGGACATTGGGCCTCAGACAGCTACTACTGATGTGTGCTGACAGTAACCCACACTTCCCTGGGATAGACACCCATGTACCTACACATGCTTGAGTCATGCACTCCGCTCAGCTGGATACAACAATACACAACACATACAATACCTACACTACCCTTAGCATGAACACTACCTCCATGTGACTGGTGTGACACACCTGGGGTTATCCCCTCTTTGTTGGATTCAAAACATATGCTACACGGCCTTGCTAGCCACATCCTGGAAACACACCCATCGCAGCATACACGGAACATGTGTACTACAACTACTACAGACGTCTGCTGACAGCAGTTGTTAACATCATGACACCCGAGCAGATGGATACTACACATACATATGCTGACACATACCACAGTGCACTTCAGTAGCATGTACACATTTGCAGGAATCATGCTATTCCACACAGACATGGCGGTACTGACCAGATAACGGACACCACTGTGGTGGTCATGTCCCATGAACATATGATGTACAACCACAGGTACAGGCTGTTGCACAGTGGTGTACATTCACATGTGTGGGGTGCATCACTTGTCAGCCATGGTGGGTCCACAAGGTCCATCATCACATACTCAGAGGCTAGCTACCTAAACATGACTGCCACACATTGCGGTGTGGGGCCTCAGGCATTGTGGTGGTATGTCGGTATTCTTTGGCAACATCCACATCCGATGTCACATACAACAGTCACCAAACATTGCAGACCGAGGTAATGTTGGCAACGTGCCAGGCAATGGCGTACTTACCGACAATACACCCTCTCACTCACTACAGGGTCGCAATCCGTACATGAACATCGTAGTGTCCCTGTGGTCACATACACAGTACTGACATACACACAATACAGCCAGGGACATTGGAAGGTGACATTGGGCCAGTGTCCCAGGACATAATGTCCCACCAACCTGTTCAGTATATGTCTCCACGCCAGCCCACTATATTCACTGCTAGCCTTTTGTCGGACATTGTAAACCCTGAATGCTGCACAGCGGCATTTATCGCACTACACACAGGTGGCACTGCATTGCACGAGTGGGACTATAGTCATACACTCCTGACTGGACCATTCTGCATGGCGATGGGGCACATCAGGAACGTGATTCCCACTGACATTGATGGCCTCCAGTCTTTTCCTACCACCCGGGTTGGGCTTGTGAATGCCACAGCAAGGCACATACACATGCTGGGCACCCGTCATACAATTGCTAGGGCAGTTGATGATGGTACGGAGGTCAACACATCATACATTGTCCTCACATTGCCTTTCAGCACCATTCCACATTCCGGTATTGACAACATGCACATCCACCTGCACATCATACCCTGTGTCTCGGATATTATGCTATGTGGCTCATGGGCAGTAAACACAGTGGTGCCAGCATACCATAGTACCTACTACATGTCGGGTACATATTACATTACACAGTCCTCTGTCATAGGGCCACTCATGTTCACTATATGCTTACATACAGAGCATGCTGTCACAGAGTACTGTCCATGCCTAGATTTCAAACACATACATACCAAGCGCCATTATTGCTCCACCAGCTCATACTGATACCAACCGTATGGGTGTCAGTGTGACAGATACTTCATAGGAGTATCATGGCATCAAGATGCATGACACAAGGTGCATGCACATCACCTTTGCATAACAACATTCACCCACTGACTATCACATGGATAGTGGTCCCCTACATACGTATCACATTGTACATGGTTGCAGTACACACATCACACACAGTCCTGTGGTTACCGTATTCCACTGTGGCATGGATATCCTTCTTCAAGGCCACACCTCTCTGTACTATGTGTGATGCTGGTACATAGGTAGCCATTGTAACTGTGAACTACACACATCTACACACAGTCAAGGGTACAATACCACATATATGGTGTACCTTCAACAGCAGCTACAGCTTTACATGGCACAACATTGACATGCCATGATGTTTACTGAGCTCAGACAGTTGACATATGCGGCTGAACTACAGACAACACATCTGTATACCACATACTCAGGGGTGTCGTCGTCTGCTCTGACACGGCCCAGGTCCACCACATTATTGATGCATATAGTCCTCATACATGACATCTGCGGTGGGCACTGTGAACGAAATGCTCCTGGATATGTGCACACACACCACACTGCATGGGCTGTGCTTCTGTGTTACATCCACAAACCTAACACACACCATGCTGTGGAACATAGGTCCTGTGTACATCCCGCAGGGACACACAGTAGCACTGTTCATGTGATACCTCCCTTGCTGTTTGGGTGACACATGTAGCCCTGGTATCACCACAGCAGCTGTACTGTGTAGAGGTGCAGTTGACACCTGCCTCTGCTGTTCACAGGACACTACCATGGAGAGGTGACAGTACTGTGTACACTGTACATGTGCTTACACATGGACTTGCCAGACTGCATTGTAGCCCACTATGCACCACTATGCACCTGTGCAGCTACTACAAGTCCTTTGTGCATGGTTACTTGGTGTCCCTTCCATTTAGAGTAGCTATCATGCTACTACTATGTCCCATACCTACAAGCCATATGTATCCTGTTATTGTGCATACCAATAGGCGATACCTGTGTTATGCATACCTGTGATACTGTGTAGGATATCTGTCATATCTACCTAGACAACTATACATTACGCATATTTCACATAGTATCCCCTAATGCAGAGCATACTTGCATGTTGGCCACACCTTACATATGTCATCAACGGTATATGCCCATACACACCTTACATATGTCATCAACGGTATATGCCCATACACATGCGTGCTGTGACAGTATACATACATGTACTATCCCCTGCTATGGCACTTCCTTGTTGGACATCCACTACCAGCAACAGTGTGTGGTATGGCATTGTTCTCTTTAATGCCCTCCTGTAGCATCCCTTGTGGTGTCTCTGCTGTGTACATAATGCCCCACTGCTGTACACATGGTTTCTACAAGCGTTAGTATGCTCAGCAAGACATCACTACATAACTACCTTTCACCACTTTATGCATTACGGACAAGTGCAATTAATTACAACCACCATTCACATACAGTACAACTTATTATTACAGATCATGCGTTACACAACCTTACATATCGTGTGTTCTACATACCTTGTTGGTGTTCCATTTCATTTAGTTTATTGTTTTGTCGTTTCCTTTTGTTTGCAGTACTCTCGATAGTACAACGCTTTTTCAGTATGAGCATACGGTTTGACTATCTTGAGAGTCATCCATATATACGTCGATACCTGCAACATGTGAATTCATCCCGCCAATTGCTGTTCCTCAGTGAGTACTTACGTGCATATCACCTGTGCATCTACTCCATTCGGAAATTACACGTCGACACTGGGGTATAATTGGATTCTCCGCCTGGGCGTTGGCTATTTGCCCTACCTTCGTGGAGATATGTTATGTGTAACTGCAACTGCTATGCATAGGGACAAGTATATTTTGAATTCATGTCACCCGTGGATTGTGTGTGACAGGTGTAGTATTTGGTTCAACATGTGGGTGTACCTGTCCTGCCGACGAATGATAACGGAGTATTGCATTCAACAACTGTAACATGGCTGTTTTCCTTTATACAATGCATGCAATTATGCATCCGCCTTTAATTGAGTCTCCCACGCGATATGTTGTGGTTATGCAGATGTCATTGACTGACTGTATGTTTGTGCTATTACGGTTTGTATTCCTTTATTATCTACAGTGGGGGATATAGGTGGTTGTAAGTCACGGATACGGTTTGTGGGCCTTGCATCTCTACATAAACAGTATAGTTGTCCGTGTGCTCCATCCCTACTTGGAGGGTTAACAGTTAATAGTCTTTTGTTACGGGATTGTAGGTTGGGCTGTTAATTGGTTTCAATATCGCCTGCAGGTGGGCTTGATGCATGTATACCTCCGTAACTTATGTGGTATATCAGCGGCTATGTGTACGTGACAACTATCCCTTGTCTTTCTGTCCCAGATATTTGCATTGTGGTCATGTTGTTGAAATAGCCTGTTTGCCAGTGGTTGCCACATATTCATATGGGAATTGTTTGACACTTGTGGAACACATAGCGGTGTTTACGGGCCAGCATGTAGCCATGGTCAGTATTGAGGTAGCACATACTGTTTTCCGCGATACATACCTATTGCTGTGTGACTTTGCCAACGTATCATATTGCATGTAACATATCAGTGTCGTACATACCGGCATGACTATTACATACGTCATTTACATTTCTTAAAGGGCTATCTGCCCTAAGGCATTTATAAGCCTAGCCCATAGTTTTGTGGCTTACGCCACCCCTTATATGGAAAACTACTGTGCCCATTAGTTTGTTGCGCCTCTGTCCAGCAGTGACCCGGAGATGATTCCCGGGGTAAACCTACAATCTCCCATCCACAGGTCAGGATTTCTCTTGAACAGAGCCGGCGAGGTGCTCTGCCAAACATGGACCGGGATTTTATCTATCCCTCCGGCACGTCCTATTTATATCCGTGCTAAGGTTTACGTCGCTTGCTCTAGTGGTTCTGGTGGATTTGGATTTGTTGAGGTGGAGCATGTCCCATCAATTCCAAGTTGGACATGGACTTGTATGTCAGGCACATGTCACCTCTGAGCAGACTGTATGCGACTGAATAGAGCTGGAGTTATCTGGCAGCATACGACAGATTTTGGAGTCCCTTTATCCTTTTGGTGAGGAACTTTTCGGGTCTCTCCAATTGCTGCAGATGTCGGGTGAGATGCATCCCGAATGGGGCATTGTACTCTATCATTGGTCTGATAAGTGAGGAGTACAGAGGAACAATGACCTTACTAGATCTGGATGTGAATCCCTTCATGATCAGGTGGGCAATGTAGAAGGTCTTTCTAACCACTTTAGCAACATGAGTGTCAAACGTAAGGCCACTGTCAACCTGGGTCCCCAGGTCCCGGATAACCTCTTCTGTGCTTAGTGGATTGCCACCTATATGGTAGCTTGGGGTTACCTTGTTTTTCCCGAAGGGTATGACTATACATTTTTTGGCGTTTAACTTCAGGCCATGGCTCTGGCACTAGCTATCTGTGTCTGTGAGTCCCCCCTGAAGGATATTCGTGTCCGATGCACTTTCCACTATGGCGCCCAGTTTGCAGTCGTCTGCAAACTTTATTAGCCAAAGTCCTCCCATGTTGGCCTGTACTTCTGAGAAGTAGATGCCGAACGATAGGGGGCCAAGGACCGAGCCCTGTGGGACACCACTTGTGACCGGCTTGAAGTATGGGGAAAATTCCTGTGCTACCATCTGGAACATTTTCACTTTGTATCGTTCTGTCAGGACACACCTAGCCAGGGTGGGGCTGTCACTACTACTCTGGGACTGGTAGTGAACATATGCCTGAGGCTAGTTTACCGTATGCCTACACCTAATATTCTGATCTGCCTCTAACTTGGCACCAACATACACATGTTGCAGACACACACACACACACACATTACTGTCACACAGCAACGCACACGGCACCGTCTACGCACACGTACACATACTACGGCACTCACGGGGACAATTGCACACAGTACCTATGTGGACCACAACACCGGCAGCGGTGATCAACTCTCCCTTCATATCATCATAATATTACACGCGCATGGACTGTTACAGTACTGTGTTCTGTCGGTCTTTCAGCCTCGCGGTTATGCATATCGGTATGTTACACGTTCCATGGTTGGCGGAATCCAATTATTTTGAACCTCCCGGATGTTCAGATTGTCGTTGCACTATCTATAATATTTACAGATATCGCTGGATACATCTCAGTCACCTTATATCCCTCTACTTCCCTTTCTTATCCGTATTATATATATGTATATGTGTACATATATCTCTCTATATATATGTATGTATAATATATATATATATATATATATATATATATATATATATATATATATGTGTATATATATATATATATATATATATATATGTATATATATATATATATGTATATATATAGGTATATATATATAGATGTATATATATATATGTATATATATATATATATATATATATATATATATATATATATATATATATATATATATATATATATATACATATATACACACACACACACACACACACATATACACACATATACACATCTTGCGGCGAACGTGGCAGGCACACAGCGACGCCATATGCTGTAGGACTCACGTACTGTTCGGGTGTTGGTGTTACATGTTCCACTGGCTGTTGGGTGTTTGGGGGCTGCCTATGTAGGAGTCACACATACGGCCACCCATACATTACAATTTACAGGTGGTCATGTTTGTGTGCCGTCCATTTCACTGTGTGTGCAGGTGGGGAGGTGTCAGTCCATGGGGCCTACGCTGTCATAGTATGTGCTATACGTTCCCTCTTTGCAAAGGCGTAGGCATATTGGGTACGCCTCCATCTGCCTACTGGGGCTGGCACAGTGTGTTCATGGTCTGGAACCCTCTGTATCTGGACTGGCCTTGAAAATTGTGGTGGGCTTCGTGGCCCTTCACCATTATGTCCCTGCAGCAGCTGCTTCCGCAGGATCATATTATGTAGCATGGCACATACTATGAATATGTGGGCACATGTGCCTGGAGAGTACTGCAAGGCTCCACCAGATGTATCCAAGCACCGGAACCGTGATTTCAGCATCACGAACACATGCTCTATGATTATTCTGGTTTGTGCGTGTGCCTCATTATGGCGTTCTTGCATGTGTGTGTGGGCATTTCTGATGGGAGTCATCATCCACGGCTCTAGTGCATAGCCAGCATCCCCCACGAGATGGCCTTGTGGGATGTCCCCCCTGACAAATACCTGATACAGCTGTGAGGCATGCCAGATATGGGAGTCGTGGTAGCTTCCAGGGCTGCCAGCACACACATCCATGATAATGCCCTGGGCATTGCACACAACCTGGCAATTGATGGAGTGGAATCCCTTGCGGTTTATGTAGCGTCTACCCTGCTCACCAGGTGGTGACTTGATTTGTATGTGCGTACAGTCTATCGCACCCAGTACCTCCGGGTATTGTGCCACACGGTGGAAGTGGCGCATATTGCTAGCCAAATCCTCCTGAGATCTGGGGAAGCATATATGCTCATTGGCATGTGGTAACATGGCATCCAGGAACTGGTGTAGTACTCTGGATGCTGATGCCTGTGAGATGCCCATTATATCTCCAGTCGTCCTTTTGAAAGGTACCTGTGGCCAGTATTCGCAAGCTTACACATACCTTTGTGTCCACTGGGATGGGTTCCCCTCTGTTGTTTCTTGTTCTTAGGCGTGGCCGGCACAGCTCCACTATTTGCTGTAACATGTCCCTGTCCACCCTGTAACGCTCTACTATCTCCAGGTCATGTAGCCCCTGGTAGGTTACCCTTGGTCTGAACACTCTCCTTCTCCTCAGAGGCCTGTGGTGGTTGTCGGCATCCTCCTCCACAACACCGTCTGTCTCTAACATGCTGATGGATCACAGCTATGGCAGCACCCAACATGTACATTTTAAAAGTTCCCAGTGTGTTTACACCTATGGTGCGGTGTTTGGGAATACACGGCTGTGTGTTGTGTGCATTCACACTTTATACTATTGGGCTGTTCACACCGATGATGTCATAGGGTGTGTTTGTATGGCCGTATCTAAGGGTTATCTTCCGTGTTTTACCGATGGAACTACAACGGTGTTGCCTTTGGTGTTGAATTACTTTTCCCTGCCATGGATTACCTTTCGACCTTCCCTTACTATTTCTGCACGTTGCACCTACCATTTTCTGGCATGCATCCTGCAGAGCACTGTCATTTGTACTTTCATGGACATGGCATATCATGCGTTTTGTGTGCTACTGCCATTGTGCTGCCAGTCTGCTTTGCTCTGCTGTGTCAGGTCTTCTATCTTTGCAATCTGCTACCTCCCCTACTTTCTTTGCATTCATATGCCTCCCCTATCCCGTTTTACAGGTTTCTGCATGCAGAGTTGTCAGCTGCCGTCAACTGGCCTTCGTGGGTTGATTAGTGTTGATTGCTCATTAGTACTCCAATTACACTTCTTCCTCATTTCCTTATATTCTTCACATCACCTTCCTGTTTCCGATATTGTTTGCGGGGCATGCGTCAGATTACTAGGTTTCGGCAACGTTGTCATCCTCGTACACATGCACTTCTGCGCGCTGTGTGCGCTCTCAGCTGAACTATTACCCCACACCCCGGTCCTGCAGCTTTGATTAGCGATGTACAGCCCAGGTTTGCTATGCTCCAATGTGCTTACTGCTACGGTGGCACACCCCCTCTGCAGATGTCATGTATTTCCTCTGAGCCACTCCTCGGTGTTTTACCGCTGCGCCGTGTGGTACAACCTCACTCCGGTGGGACATTTGCGATTCAGTATTATCTGTCTCATTTGCATGGCATTGACTACTAATTCATAGTTACCACGCCGAAGACTGCCGCGAGTCCTTGGCAACCTTTGCACCGTGGTTGTGGTGTTCCATGCATACCATGGTGTATTATGCTGTAAACCTGATTTCTATTACGATGCTATTTTATAACATTGTTATATTATTTCATTATGTTGCACCTTCCGCACAAATGTCCTGCGGTTCTGATGTGAGTTACTGTGGACATGACATTTAAGTTGTTATTTACGTGTTGTGCATCTTTTCTTATGCCATTGTCTGTGTATTTCGCCATTGGCATATGTTAAGTGTGATACCTGGGTCTGACGCTCTTCCATTACTCCGATGTTATGTTTGGGTAATGTAAACCGTTTTTTTTGGTTTACATTGCCGTGGGCTTATGCTACGCCTGCACCACTTCGTGAACTCGCTATATGCCTTCATTTGCATGGTGACACACTGCACATAGGGTGATTAGCATACCTACGCCAGGGGCTGCGCAGATCTGGCATACGCCGGTAGTGCACATGGAATTGGAATGTACCTGAATCGCTTGGCGGCCATATTTGGCGTTATAACGCCTATGCTATGCATGCGCCTGGCGCAAGATTCATGAATCCCGGGGTATATCTGGCATGTGAAATTAGATGTCTGCAATTACCTTGAACTTAATGTAGAGAATTTTAAGGCTTAGTTAAAGATGAAAGGGTTAAACATGTATAACTTTTTCAGTGATTTGCTGATCATGTGATATTTAAGTAAAGCTACTTATTAGGTAGGTTTGTAATAAAGTGAAAAAAGTGTTAACTGAGTTAATAAAGGTTTTTGTTCGTCAGTGTGTTTTGTAATTTATACCTCAATAAAATACTCCGTTTGGAGTAACTGGAAGATCCAGATTTATTTTCCCGACACGCTTAGAATAGCAGGTAATTTTCCTACTATACTTTGTTGCCTCACAGCAAGAGGTT
The DNA here is from genome assembly GCF_019279795.1 of Protopterus annectens. NCBI lineage: Eukaryota > Metazoa > Chordata > Ceratodontiformes > Protopteridae > Protopterus > Protopterus annectens. The sequence continues at coordinate 204,782,540 of NC_056744.1, read as the reverse complement.
CTCCAGTTTGATTCTCGGCTGGAGCACCTACTGTGTGGAGTCTGCATGTCCTCTCCGCGGTAGAGTGGTGTTCGAAAGACATGCGTAAAATGGGCGTGCCTTCGTTGAAGGTTGGGCATCGAGCTGGCACCTCGGCACCCGTAAAAAATCTACTGCCAATCATTAGCGGACCGGAGTTCCGCTGTAGCGACCCCTAACCGGGAAAAGCCGGAAAAAGTAGAAGTAGTAGAAGAAGAACTTTGTACGCAAATATACACTATTTAGAAATACTACACCACCCTTGTCTAACTCCACTACATTAATATCTCAACACCCTTTCTGACTTTACAGCCATTAGCCACAAGGTGCGTAGAGTATCTAGAATAAAATGTCCCCCTAAATAAACTTAAAGTACGTTCCAGTGCCACTCTGACCCAACTGTCTACATATTTTGCTCAAAATGAAAGGCAGCCCTGTCCTGTGCAATCTCATACCCTACATCTCCAACCTTTAATTGCTAACATCCATCCCAAAAGCAAACATTTGAAAAGAAACAACCAGATTGTATACATCAATAAATATAACATCCAGACACAAAACAATATGGCTTTTCTGTTAAATTTGTCATTATCACTGTTGTACTCTGCAACTGATCCCATTTTCAGAAATGTGGATAACAGAAACCATCTGCATTGATATAAACTGCACTTTCCACATAGCAAAAAAAAAAAAATGCTGTTCCATAACGTTACTCAGCATTAAATTAAATCAGCAGCTACTTGACTAACACACCACTTCAGTTGAGTCCAGCTCAAATATGTCAGGTATAAAAACTCTTAAATTTGTGTCCCACAAAGGTTCGTGCTCAACAGCCTTCCTTTGGACTTGCCCACCACCAAGAGTAGTCTTTATAATAATACTATTTCACAACTAATGCACAAGTCCATCATCTTCTTCTTCTGGCTTTTCCTGGTTATGGGTTGCCACAGCGGATCATCTGTCCGCTCATGACTGGCAGTGGAGTTTTACAGTGTCGTGTTGCCAGCCCAGCACCCAACCTTCGACTACTAATGCAAAAGTCCATCAAAAAGTTAAAAAATAAATAAATAAAGGTCTTCAAAATGAATCAACTACCCTATTAATTCTTCAAAACGCACAGTGACACTGTTAGAAGACAAACTTCCAGTTATAAAGACCCTCAATATAAACCACTCAATCAATTCTGATAAGGATGCCTGGACCAACATTTTACATCACCTTACCTAAAAAGTAACTGACAAAGCAGTGAATCAGCTTAAATACAGCTACAAAAACAGTCCCTCCTACTGATGAGGATAAGAAAGCCATCACCATTAATGTCCCAAATCTCTCAAATGGAATACACTTTGCCTAATATCTCTCTAAACTCAGCTTACAATTGTCATGATGCCAAACATAAAATATTGCTTTTCATTCATCCATCAAATCACAGAACATCATTGTGCAACCACGACCAAAGACAAATGGCTATAAGTAACACCTAAGGACACCAAATAATCTCAAATAAAAACCACTGAACGCAAAGCACATCACTAGCAAACACACCCTAAGAGAAAAGATTATATCATATTCTATTCCAGTAATGAAGGCATCTTACAAAACAGACCCAGAAATTAGTCTAACCACAGCTAAGACAGCCTTCTCAAAAACTGCACCTAACATCTGAATATGCTCATGTTTTACACACCAACAAAAATATCTACTATACTGTATTAGATCATGTTGATATACAATATAATCTTGCATTTCTTCTGTGTCTCAACACTTAAACATCACATGTATTTATGTCACGTTTTATACACCATTTTATACTTCATTTTACATATCTACTGTTATGTAAATGCTATGACAATTACTATTTTTAATAAATGTCACATATAAAATACTACTGTATTTTAATGACTGTGCTATGACAATCCCTATTTGCTTGTCACTGTCTGAGACTGAAAAGGGTGCCTGAATGAATTAATTCACAAAGCTAGCAAAAATAAAATCTTCACGATACCAAGTAAAGTGAATGGGTCAAACGTTACTGACATGTTAGTTAATATAACAATAAAAGTACAATATCTTTTTTCTAATCCTATGATCTTAAGAGATGAACTTTCCTAATACTTTTGTTTGGATTGTAAGTAACTAGGAGTAAAAAAAAATGAACTACCAGAGTAAAAAGGCAAACAGTGCAGCTGAACAACAGTCAATGCTGCAAATCCATCCTGAATGATTCACTTTTGTCATTGATAGGAATGAGATCCTGTACAACTATGCCAATTTATTTAGAGATTCAAGAGGTTTGCTAGGAGAATTGCCATATACAAATAAAATTACAATTACATACTGGTGATAAAAGCTTCAAGGGAAGTAACAATAGTTCTCAGAAATACAACACAGCAAGAAATTAAGTGTACTGAAAGTTTAGGCATCAGTAAAAAAAAAAAGTACTGCAGCCAACATGTGTAAACAGTATTGATCCACAACACCAGAATAAAGAGATTCAAACAGAGCCTTAACTAGCAGGTTCTGTTTGTATGGGGATAAATGCTTACTACAGCACAGGTGACCACAGTTAAAACTACAGTTCAGAGGCTTGTAGGAACTGGACAGGAAAAAATGGGAATGAGTGGCTACTGGCAGTTTGACTACCCTGAGGAAGGCAGTTCTGGCTTCCGAGGGTGACACATAGGACTACTTGCTGTTACACACAGGTGGGCAAGAGCCTAACGTGCTTGACCCATCCAACTGCATTCACACTCATATGTTAAGGGGAAGTCAGCAAATGGAGACATGCTTCCACTCTGGAGATAGCAATAGCAGTGCTCAGAAGAACATGTGAGAGGGAAGAGGGAACTCACAGATGTAGACAAGCTCCTTGCAGGAACAAAAGCAAGCCCACTACCTAACAGCAGACTCCAGGGAACTGAGGGCCAGTTGAGATTCCTGAGCAGAAAAGAATGAGTCACAAGTCTCTCACCTCCTGAGCCTTGTATATTACAAGCTGAAGTGGTATCCACCACTGACTAATGGAAAATTATTTTCAGTACTAAAACACAGATTCTCTCAGATTCTCACAGATAAAATTAAATTAAATTAAAGCTTCAAATTACATACATTTACTATACCAATGGGATGACACAAATTCCTCAAATTTACATTTAGTTATTTCATCTGCATTCTGCATCTAAACTGTTGGAAGGTAGAGAGGAAGTGCTTAAAACTGATCTTAGCACTAAAAACAGAAAAAGATAAATATTCTGAAAGTGAACATATAGTTTTTGATAAAAGGCCATAGCAAATTTTTAGTTAAAGATAATATTGTCAATAACAGATGAACAGTTAATGTGAGGTCAGACACAAGGAAAGTATGACGGCAGCCTGGCATAGATCCTGAACAGATTAAGACAGCGTAATTTCAAATAAAATAAATGTAAATGTAAAATAAGAATGAAAGGTTTAAAATACACAGGTAATATCCTGATGTCAGAGGGACTGTATCTTGATATGAAAAAAGCTACGCACTTACCAAACATCCGAAGGCAAGTAGGCATTACAAATATTTCTAGAAATGATGTTAATTGCAGACGTTGCAGGATAATGTATCACAAAATTGTCTCTAGGAAAGCAGGCAGTGCACGACAAAGGCCATATGCACCTAGAACTATGAACAAGAAGAAAGTTTTGAAAGGCTTAAGAATTTCACCAACATTAAAAAATACCGTGAAGAGAATAACCCAACTGTGGTGCAAATGGGCATCAGTCAGAATGGTATAGGCACTGTATTCCTACAAGAGGACAGACCAGTTACCTACAGGTAAAATACATTAAGAGATGCATAAAACAAATATGATCAGTTAAATGAACCGATAATGATGGTAATGATGAAAAGTGCCAGTTATTCAACAGTGCTATTATTGCGTGCTGAACAATCTAAACAACATTCACCAATAGTGCAGTTTTCTTTTTTCTCCACTGCTGTGTGACCTTGAAATAGGTATATTTAAGTTTGTGGGTCACTTCACATGGCCCAGCAAAAAAAAAAAAAAAAAAAAAATCTCCAAGGTTCTGCAAAAGTTTTTTTAGATTGCTCAGCACTCGATAACACAGTCTACCAGTCAACCAAAATTAGCTTAAGACAGTAATGGCAAACCTATGACATGCGTGTCAAAGGTGACATGCCACGTTTTGGGTGACACACCAGCATTCACCAACACCCAAGTTACCTAAGAAATTGCATAAACAAAAATACAAGAAATATGTGACCCTGCACTTCTCTATGAAAACCCAGTAACAAAAAAGTCATTAATTGATGTTAATTAAATGAAATGCAATGGGTTCCATATTTTTTCAGTTCAACTCAAAATTACTATTAAAAGTAGAGGAATTTTCTGGTGCACTATTTTAAGCCCAGTTATCAGTGTGCATAAAGTCAGTGATTTTTCTTTTACTTTTATAATACATAGCAGTACACAGGATTGGACTGTATTTTTTTAAAAAAGTGAATATGCAAAGAATTGTTCCGGTTTTGTTTGGGGGGGGATGACGCACCAGCAGAGTCAGGACAGGCATTTTCTGAATTTCTGACATGCCAAACCCAAAAGGTTCGCCATCACTGGCTTAAGATAATATAAATCTACAAAAGTAGGATATGAAATTAAAAAAAAAAAAAAAAGGCAATACATTACACATAGCAGACACATCATGCATACTACTTCTAGAGAAGCGAGAACTAGAGATTCCTAGGATTTATTTATTTATTTTATTACTTGTTCACTGGGTAAGTGAGCTGTTCTGTTGACCCTTTTCAGCCACAACCTGAGCTCACCATTTAGATCATAATGGTAAGTATTAATGCTGATAAAGTGAGAATAAAAGATCCACTCAAGAGTGTGTTTAGAGAAAAAGACAAAATATGTGCAAAATACATGCTTAGAAATACATAAAATAAAGTGCAATCATACACAACACATAAAATCTCATATACATGTGAAATATATGAGCAAAAGATGCCACAATAAGAGGATGAGAAAAGTTTCTTAGATGAGTTTTGTTATACGATGGTAAGTTACCCAACCACTAGACTCAGAGGTGGTTCCAGGTAGCAGGTCCCAGTCTACAGAAGGCTCTCTCACCTACAGCGGTTTTAAATGGAGGGCATACTACAGAGAAATGTTTTGCCTTGTGTACTTCTATGTATATAAGCGTTGTCTGTTAAAAGGCAGATTCACTCGGGCAGTAAACATGTTTTAGAATGCTGTAATTTAAACTACTTGGAAGAAAAGTGGTCCCATGAGGCAATGAAAAATTTGGAATTTTTTAGCAAATCAAAATGGTGCATCTGAGGGTCTGTTAATAGAATGAATCTGCAGATTTTATTCTCAAGAGTCTGCATTCTATGAATATTGTGGGCTGAACACAGAGAAAAAGTTAAATAATTTTAGCAGTGGCCTTGCAAGCAGTGGGTGAAAGACAGTGCCCGATTACTTTATTAGTTACAAAAACTGTGCGAGTTAAAAGGAAAAGGTAGAGTCAACTATCAGGCCTAGCTACCTCTGTTCAGTTACATTATGTTCCTATTAAGATCTTTTAAGAGAATAGGAGGGATTAGTGGGCAATTTCTAGGCTGAAGATAAGATTAGGACATTGGTTTTCTTACTTGGTTTGCAGGTCAGAATGGCTAGTACTGGACTGCATGAGCAGCATATCCTTTGCATACTAAGACTTGGTAATTCTATGACAAGATCATTAGCAAACAGAAGAGGATCCCTTGTGGTACACCTGCAATAGGTTTACCAACAGTAGAGAATGACACACAGCTATGGACTTGGAAGAGTGTGTATTTTAGATAGCTGTGAAACCAGCAAATATTGCTTCCTCCAATGCGGAGTCTTTTGAATTTGTTGAGAAGAGTATGGCTGAGTCTTTTGAATTTGTTGAGAAGAGTATGGCTAACTGTTTCAAAAGCCCTTGTCATGTTTACAAAGACCTGCAGTAACAAATCCCTCAGTCAGGCTGCAATAAATATTAGTGCCCATTACCAAGACAGTAATTCGACTGGAGTGCCTTGTGTGTGGAGTCTGCATGTCCTCCCTGCGGTCGAGTAGCATTCGAAAGACGTGCGAATGGGCATGCCTTGTTGGCACCTCGGCACCGTAAAAATTCTACTGCCAATCATTAGCGGACCGGAAAAGCCGAAAAAAAAAAAAAAAAAAAAAAGTGCTCATTACCAAGGCACTAAAGGTACTGAAAGTATTGTGAAAACCATACTGTGCATCACGTTAACAGGCCATAGCTGTTGATGTGCTTAAGTAGCTGCTTACATAAATGTTTTTCAAAAAATTTGATAATGGGTAATAGGGTAGAACTAGGCCTTTAAGTCTTCATCCCATTAAGAGAAGTGAGTTTAGGTACAAGGACTACAACTGCATGACTGAATGCTTGTGGGATAGTGACAGAGGTGAGACAGGTAAAAGAATGGGCAAGGAGGTTAGCATTTTTTTTCACATGCAAGCCTTTAGAAATTAAGATGAAGTTTGCTGGACTTCGAATTTGAGAAGTAGAGTCTTGGTCTGTTTTAGTGAAATTAACAGTGAAAAATTGCTAAACAATAAGCTAGTGGGTATAGATTAGTGGATGAAGGTTCTTTCCCTTCACTGGTGAGGAGGCAAATTGTTGGAAAGGTTTAAGTTACGTCAGTTATAGTGGACTGAAAAAAAGTGAACATGTTACGTCAGTTATAGTGGACTGAAAAAAGTGAACATAATCATTAACAGGTGGCGTCATTTATGTTATTGGTTCACTTTCGGTAAATGAAGATTTATTTAAATGCCCCTGTTGCACATTGTAAACAGACAGGATCTAGACAACTTTGCTTCCCATTTCTGTGTAAAGTACAGGGTGCTCTGTAGTGTTTGTGGCAATTCTTGTTTCTTTCCTTAAGCTGAGGTAAGTCTGGTGAAGCTTAATACTGCCGGAGTTCCTTTTTCATTGCTTCTAGGCTGAAAACCTGGCTTTAATTGTGTTTTAATGCCCATTGAAAGCCACAGGTAACTTTCTGTAACAGGATACACTGTATCCTGAATTCTGGTCAGTTTTTCTAAAGGTGGGTTCAGAAATGGCATTTAGAGGAGTCCAATTTATAGCACTGAGTAGGGTGTTGAGTAGGGAAAAGACCATCCTTAAATTATCTGAAAAGTTTTTTTTAAATGCTATGAATGACCAAAATGGATTTAAGTGGCGAGTAGTGACTCAGAGTACTAGGGAGTATCTCAATGTGAAGGTACCTCTTTCGTATGCCAGCTATTATAAAGTAAAGAGTGGACCTACAACCATTTCCTCTACAGGTTCGACTAAGAGCCTGAATTATTTAGGTCAGGCTACATTGCTGCAAAATTTTGTTCAGAGGCAGACAGCCTTTTCCAATAGCACTGATGTTGAAATTACCAAGAATAACCGTGTTATGTACATCTTTATGGATCATTATGTTGTAGAGTTTTACGTAAAATAGAGACAGAGGAAGGCGAGGGGATGTAAACTGTGGCAATCCACATAGAGTATGCCAACCTAATGAAATGCGAGAGAGTACCCAACTCTTGTAAGTGAATCAGTATAATCCTCAGTTGTAATTGAAGCACTGTCACCAGTTCTAGGACTTGTTCTGTCATTGCATATACAATAGTCATTTTGTAAAAAAGAGGGTAAGCAGTAATCATCTTTCAACCATTTCTGATATAGCAAGAACATGGGGATTTCCTGTTAACAGCCATGCTACAAGACTGTTCCATTTTATTACTATGACTGCCTTTATTAAGGCAAGAAATTTTAAGGTATCTATTTCCGATATGATAGGTGATTGGGTTCTGTAACCGAGGCGGTTCTGGGTTTGACTGAATACATCCTGAATATACACGTTTGAGTAGGATATTCTGGAGTTTTGGGAGGTGATCTTTAATTTTTGGGATGGGGATTGGTTAAATACTGGAGGAGTATGGACTATAGTAGATTTTTTTTTCCTAGTAAGATAAGCAAATTTATTGCAGGTATCAATCAGTAGATAGTGCATCTTTTCATTTGCCGGTAGTGAGCCAGAGTAAGGTTGGAGGGTTCCTGACATGGATGAGAAAGAGGAAAAGTATATGTAATGTTTACTTTGAAGGCTGAAGTGGCCGGCAAAGTAGTAAGACAGAATGCTTAAAACTTGGCATTATGAGCCTGCAAGATAGTTGGGGTTATAGAGGGGATGGAGAAATGTGCCAGAGGTGTAGTACATGATACATCAGGGTGAGAGAGGTGGTAAAATGGAGACAGAGAGAGGGTAACAGTCTATGGCAGTAAGCAGTGTAATGACATCTTTCACCATGGTAGTAAGAGTGGGCAAAAGAAATACCCCTGCATAATTTTTTTCCAATGCTGTAAATCCAGTGTAGTCGACACAATTAAAACGCAGAAATTCCAGATAGAAGACTGCCACTCGTTCGTCTAGAATACAAATAATGAGAAGGCTTTGGGTTTCGTTTAGATGCTTTAATATACAGAAACGCATCAGGATGGATAGCAGAATCTTTAAATACGAACTAACTAGTTAACAAACGGAGCTTACATACATACATACATACATACATACATACATGTTCACATCTCAACAGCTAACTACAAAATGGCAGTCTGACTTGCACGTGCTCAGTATTTATACACTTGTGAAAGCCCTTTGACAGCTTCTTAAAGGTATATACACACTCAATGATCTACTTCCTCCCTCAAAGAATTGTCCTAAGGCATGCATTATGCTAGACATTAGAAACAAAATAAAAATGTTCATGTCCAAGCTGCTTCATATCTATTGCAAGGTTTAGAGACTTCGACCATATCTCGTAATATAATGGTTGAAACTAAATTTAGCAACAAGGATAGTCTGCAGTGCAAAGCGTTTATCTGGAACATCTGGATTCATCACAGGAACAGGAATCTCCTCTAGAACTTCTTGAATTGGTACAACGGATAACTCACCGTGAGATAAAGTCTCTCTCTCACAGGCTATCTGCTGTGGTATAGGCTCGGACACCAGTAGTAAATGCCTCCAATTCCACCTAGAGAGTCCTCCTCCTGTTTCTACAGTGTACGATCTCGGCTCTGGACTGATATTCTTCACGACATCAATCCAATCATAACCTTTGTACGTTTGCATCCTTACCACGTCTTTTCGTAACAGATTGAGCGGTCTGCTGGTCTTATCCAAGTAGGACTTCTGGGATAGAAGTTTCTTCAACAGATTGTTTTGCACTGATCTGTTGTTCTTGATACATGTAACCAAATTGGTAATGTGGTTCTGGTTCGGCTCGACAGAAGTCTCCGAGCGGTGAACCAAGAGGTTTGTCACAAGGAACATTTCTGAGATTCAGGAAATCACCAGCGTTGTCTCCCTTTGACTTCTCAAGTAACTACTTTGCACTACGCGTTCTGCTAAACCATTTGACTGCAGGTATTCTGGACTACTAGTGACATGCGTAAAGTCCCATTCTTCAGCAAATCTTTTGAACTGTTGGTTTGTAAACTGCGTGCCATTGTCTTAAATAACTTTGTACAGAGACCCATGTGCAGCAAAATGGTGTTTCATCTTAGTATTGATAGTACTAGATGCTAGGTTGGAAAGTAGTCAATCTCAAACCAACTGGAGTAAGAGAGTCTACTAACATCAAATAATGACCATTCCACTTGAAGGCTCATTAGTCTGTGGCTACTGTAGTTCCGGAATCTGGTTGTTGAAGTGGTTCTGTTGATGTGGCTTTGTACTATTAGACACAGAACAAGATAAAAATGCTCTCTCAATATCTTGTGGCATAGAAGGTCAAAATACCTCTCTCGCCCTTCTTTTGGTCGATTCAGTTCCTGGATAACCACAAAGTTAAATAGTAATGCACTCTTGTTGCAAAGACTTTGAAACAATTACTTTTGGACCTTTCATAACGATACCTTTGTCAGCCAAAATCTCATCTCTGTATGGAAAATAAGGTTGTTGAGGTAAACGAGATTGATTTGACGGCCATCCTTGACTGGTAAAGTGGTTGAGCTTTTGAAAAAACTGGATCTGTAGCTGTGTGCTCTCTCAACTCAACAAGACATGTGGAAGAAAAATTACGCACCTCCAGGACTTCAAAATCATCAATCGCATGAGAACTTTGACTGTCATTCTGTTCTGTGGTATGTCTGGGCAATCTGGACAATGCATCAGCAAGATAAAGAAATTTGCCTTTCTTGTAGACAAACCTGAAACTGTACTTTTGTAATCTCTGCATCATATGTTGCAGTCAGTCTGGAGCTGAATGCATTTGCTTTCTCAGGATTGTGACTAACGGCTGATCCGTTTCAATCTGGATAGGTCTACCATAAACAGGAACTTCGAACATGCAAACACAATTGCCAAAAGCTCTTTCTTGATATGGGCGTACTGCTGTTCAGTTTGGGTTCTCGATGCACAAGCAACAGGTTTACTGCATCAACACCAAATTTCAAAGCATCACAGAAAGTGTAATTGGTTTGTGAACATCATAGTATCAGAGCATTGGATGGCTAGCAATTCTCGTTTTCAGGACATCATATGCTCTTTGGTGTTGCTTTAACCAAGACCACGATACATTTTTACATGTCACCTCTCTGAGTGGTGCTGAAAATTGGCTCAAGTCTGAAATAAACTTGCCTAGGTAGCTGGCCATGCCAAGAAAATGTTGCAGGGCTTGAACATTGTCTGGAGCTGGCATCTTGAGAATGGCTGTTTACTTAGAAGGGTCTGGTCATATGCCTGTACTTGTAAATAACTGACCAACATAAGAAACTTCTTGTAGTCCGGACTTCTTTTTTTTTTTTAAAAAACACAAAAAAATCTGCACCATTGCACGCTGAAAGACTTCTCTTGCAGAATTTATCCCAAATGGGATTCTCATAATCTGTACCTGCCAAAGAAAGTACTGAAAGTAGTGAGCAATGAGCATTTTCTGTTGAGCTGAATTTACCAAAATGAACTCTTTACATCTAAGACAGAAAAAAAATAGCGGCATTTGGCAACAAAGCTGCAACTTCTTCGACTGTGCGCAATGGGTGACTAGATCTTTTTAGTGCTTTGTTCAAATCTTGTGGATCAATACATATTCTGATGTCATCTGAGCATTTCTTATGAGCTACCACCATGGAAGATACCCATTCAGTTGGAGTTTCAGCTGGACAAATTACACCGAGTTCCAGCTGGACAAATTACACCTTGTTGCATCATTTTATCTAACACTGTTTTGACTCTGCCCTGCATGGCTACTGGAACTTTTCGTGCTGGTCTGATAACTGGTCTAACTTCATGGGAGTACACAACTGGAAGTTTGCCTAGTTTGTCTTGGAAAAGATCTGCATAGGTAGAAAAAATGCGCTGGGCAAAATTAGAGTAGTGGTCTTCCAAGCTAGCGTGTTGAACTTCCTCATTAAATGAAAGTAGTCCCATTTTCAGTGAGTCGCTGAGCCCTAAAAATGACTGGACATGCCTCGATCACATAATATAATTTAAGTTGTAGCTCCTTCCAGCAGAATAACATGAAAGCATAACTGAGCCTTTGGTTTGAATTTCTTCACCTCCGTAAGCAACAGGTTACCCACACCTTGCCAAATCAAGCCTTTCACCTTTACACACTCTAGCAAATGTTTCTGCAGGCATAACATTTGCACTTGGAGCTCTGTGGGTTTGCCATTTATCAAAACAGTACAAAATACTTCGATTTTTGCCCATAAATCTACTGCACTGACCACTTCATGAAGCAATGACACACCATCAACATAAAGAGTGGAGCAGTCACCATCTAACCGATCATTTCTTAATGTGTTCCCTTTTGATGAGAGTGTCCACATTCTTTTGATTTACAAAATCTTTTGAAAGGATTCCATAATTACATTTGTGGCACTGCTGGCCAAAAGTTAACATTTATCCCTTTTAAATTAATGGAGTACCACCACAACTGCGACAGTTGACAATGAAACTAGGTTGGGGCCTATGCTTTGGAGTTTGCTCACTCACTCTTATGCTTCTCCGAGACTGTGCTGCTTCTGGAATGTACTAGAAAGTTCTAGGGAGACTTGCAGAAGTCCTTGGTAAACACCATAGCTGCCCTGTTTCTTTCAACCATGTGCTGCATACTATCAACATGAACTTTATCACTGTGCCTTCTAGAGCTGCTCTCATTTGTAAGCATACTTGTGTGCTTTTCTGTAAGCTCTAATATCTGACAAATGGCCTTATTCAAAGCTAAATCACTGTCACAAAGCAAAATCTTTATACCACACACAAGTCTGTCCTTTATCAATTTATCCTTTAAATCACCAAATCTTCATGTTTTAGCTTTATTTCTCAGGTCAGTTATATATGCTGCAAAGGTTTCACCTAGCTTTTGATCCCTTGTGTAAAACAAGTGCTTTTCCATTGTAACATTTGTTTGGAGGTTACACATTTCTCTAAATTTACGTTTTAAGCACTCAGTGTCCTCCCTTGACTCAGCTTGTAGAGCAATATGATGGTTCTCTCACTCTCCAGCTTAAATAAATTGTGCCTACACAAGTGAGCGTTCCCTTTCAGTGGCTTCTGACCCAGCTAAACTAAAGTAGAATAAATGCCTTTGTACGTTCATCTTTATCAAAAAATGCAGCCTGCATGAACATGGCGTGCTCTTGCTCAAACACTCTACAGTTCTCAGCAATATTACTATCAAACACAAGTGCACTGGGTTTTCAAAATCAGTCTGCAATGCTCAAAGTATAAACAAACACACTGAAAATATGGCCCTTGTAATTACGTAAGAACAAACAGTTCTGTAAGCTTGTAACATTCAAATGCACAATAAACTCTTCAAAATGCTTCGCTTTGTGAAATATGCTCTGTAATGGCTGTACTCTGCGAAATATCTTTACTGTAACACTGCACAAGCAAGTGAACACTTTATGCACTTCTGAAAACTTGAACATCTTTGATTGTATAATACAGACCCATTAAGCAAACAGCCTATTTAGCGAATGCTCATTAACAGAACACTAAAGAGTGAAAACAAATAGCTAACTTTCCTTTCAGCAAACATTTCACTGGGTTAAAAACCAGTCGGCCAACCCAGCGAACCACAGAAAAACATCACCACACAAAACCCATCGTATTGGGGGGGGCTATGCCCCCCACCCCCCAACTAAATATACCAACTCGGAGATTGCACTACAGTGGGGAAGAAGGCAAATCCCCAATGTTGGCTGACTGACTTTTTCTTAAGGAAAGGTTTCACTGAAACGAACGTTCCCTATTTAGTGCTTTCGCTCAGTGTTAAGACTAATGAGCCTTCGCTAAATATGACGTTCGACTACATGATAGACCCCACTTAATACGAAAAATACATATGCTTTGTGAAAATGTGGTCGTTTATTTTATTCATTTTAATGCAATTCGGACTTTATTTCAAACATTTTCCATAGTAATTTGAATATTTTTATCAATATCGGAAATATCTGTTTATGCGAATATCATTTAGAACATTTTGTATGCCCCTTTTCATATTTTATGAATAAAAAATAATGCTGAGCAAGATTTAATACCAGAAATATGTTTTTGACCTGTTTACCAGAAATTTGTTTTTGACATGTTTTCCGAAGTTTACACACAATGGGAATGATTCACTGCTGTATATTGGTTGTGCTTCTCGATCTTGCTTCTGGCTCACATTCTGGCCCATGTCCTTTTAGCTATGCTGCTTCTGACACCATGTCACTCATTCGTCTCGAATGCAAATAAGGCGGCGGCTTGGGGTTTCATTTAGATGCTTTAATATACAGACACATCAGGATGGATAGCAGCATCTTTAAATATGAACTAGTTAACAGAGCTTACGTACATACATACATACATGTTCACATCTCAGCTAACTACAAAATGGCAGTCTGACTTGCAAGTGCTCAGTATTTATACACTTGTGCAAGCCCTTGGATAGCTTTCTAAAAGGTATATACACACACACTATCTACAAAGATAAAAGAATACTTCAACTACCAAGACAGCATCAGGAAACATACTTAAACAGCCTATCTGGCACCTATGCTACGAGTTAAAATGAACAGATGAGAGGAGAATCACAGCCAATCACAGCCCGTCACCTACCCTAGGAGTTACATTGTTTGGCATCTACTTCTCGGAAGTCAAAGCTAATGTCAAAGGCCTTTGGAGCACAGAGGACTGTAAATTGGGAGCTATCAGATTATACCAATAAGTTGCAAGACAGTCTAAGACAGACAAATGACTGGTGCCAAAGCCATGGTTTAAAATTGAATGCCAAGAAGTGCATTATAATTCCCTTTGGAAACTGTCCACCCAAGTTAATTACTCCATTGATACAACACTCCTAAGCATCAATCAAGTAGTTAGGGATCTAGGAACATACACAGACAGTAATCTGACCTTCAACCATCATGTAGTGAAGACAGTAAGAAAGTCTTTCTATATTGCCCAACTTATATGAAGGATAAAGCATCCAGGTCAAAGGAAGTTATAGTATCACTCTACATGGCCTTTATCAGGCCTCTCACTGAATACAATACCCCCCTTTGGCATGTACCTAATTAGACACTGAAAGGCTCTGTCTTTGTATTTGGTCTTCTACAGGCTGTTAAGGGGGGATCTTTGCCTTACTTGCAATGCTTCCTCAGACCCCAGCCCTGATGGATCTTTTAAACATCCTTAAAACGAACAGCACTAGAAATAGATCCAAGGATCTGAACTTCACTAGTGACAAACAGAATATGCTGGAGGAACAAAAATGTGACTCAAAGGATCCCCGTGATATGGAATAGGCTCCACATCCATATGAAGCAGAGTTCATAGCTGACCCTGTTCAAACAGAGCCTTGCCCACTGGATGGGAAATCGCAAATTTACCAGAGTCTGGCTCCAATGTTTCTGATGGACAAAGGCTGTAAGTAAAATGTACACCAAATAACTTTGCTACCTCCTTACCAGCATACTCACCCCTCCTAACAGATTCTCAAGGTACTTGGGGACAAATTGGTCTTGGGTGCACGGCTCGACTTAAAGGCCCTAGTGATTGTTAATCTAGTAACAATCTATGCACCTACAAAAATGACCAGATGACAGAAGGACCACAGCCTGCCACTCAAGGCAGTTTTAAAATGAGCATATGACTGAAGAACCACAGTCTATCTGCCATCTAGGTTGTGTGCATAGGTTAAACTGCACAGTCTAACTGCTGTTTGTACCGATGGAGTCGAAGCACAAGCATTAAAGGACCTAATAAGAAAAAATGGAAATCAGTCAGTCTGCCACCTAGACTGTGGAATTAAAACTACAGAAGGTAGAGTGGTTAAAGCAAAGAAAAACTCTGAGGAAAGAAAGAATATCAGGCAAAAGTATTAGACGTACAGCATATATACAACCTAGGCTTTTTGCACTGGAGTTTATATGAAGACAGTAGTAGAGGAACTCGCTCAACCCTTCTACTGCCTAGACTCTTGTAGTAGCAATAATTCCACTATTACCAATAAAAGAAAAAAAGGATCAGACTTGCTGACAGTGACTAAGAAAAAAGTTGTAGTAAGAGGATGACATGGATAAAATTCATCAGTAAGAAAAGATATTAATTTTTTCTGTCAAGGAAGAAGTGTCTTGTACTAAGGGTTTTATGTCCAACAATGACAATATAACAGTTCCCCATCAGCCAAGAAGAAAAATGTGAATACATTAATAACATCCAGTAACAGTGAACTGCAAAGAAAGAGCAAGTAATATAAATTAAAGGTCCATAAATGTCAACTAAAAATGTAAAAAATACTACAGAGCTGTGCCACATGCAAGGAATACTGTTGTTGTTGGTGTCTTTCAGCTTTTCCCGGTTAGAGTTCGCCGCAGCAGAACTCCGGTCCACTAATGATTGGCAGTAGATTTTCACGAACGTCGAGGTGCCAGCTCAACGTTCAACCTTCAACGAAGGAATGCCCATTTACGCACGTCTTTCGAATGCCCACCCAACCGCGGGGAGGTCATGCAGACTCCACACATAAGGCATCCCCGCACTCCAGCCGACAATCAAACGTGAGAACCTCTTGCTGTGAGGCAACAACGCTACCACTGCACCACTGCCACAAGGAATACTGTAACAATAACAAAAAAATAAATAAAAAAGAGAAAAACTAATATACCTTGTTCCAGATAAACTGTGGAGCAGAATGGGAAAAGATGGGTTTCATTTTAAAGAATACTCAAGAGGACATTCTAAATATGCTCTACAAGGCTTTTCAAAAGGATGAAAAAAAAGCTTTACACGGCTTTCAAAAGGACGCAAAATGCTTACTCAAACAACTAAAGGATTCCATCTATTATCATTTTTTCTGCCTCAAAATGAAATGCAAACTCAAAATTCCTGATTAAGGAAACTAACAAGACACACCAACTGCAAATATTAATAAGTGCCAAATATTATCAGTGCCATCAGAATCTCTCTCCTTTTTTTCATTGTTGTACATGGGGTTAGGGTGTCACATTAACAGTGACCATTAAATTGAGACAATTTCTTTATGCTTTGTGGCTAGCAATACAAAGTCAATATTTTTGAAACTGGGGATATTTTCCATACTTGATGAAATATGAAAGTCAGTAATACAAAAGTCAGGAATTCTGAAGTTTTGTGTGGAAAGATTAATTCAAAACCATGTCCAGTCTGCACAGCCTACAATGCAGCCGATATGTGGAAAGATGTACCTACACGATGAAAAAAATCTGTGAAGAAGCTGAACCATCAACTGATCCAAAAGGTTAGTAAAATGCGCAGACAAAGCGCACATTGTATTTTTATTCCAAAGGGTTAAGAGAGTTGATCCTGATATAAAGGCTGAAAGATGCATTTGCATATACATGGTTTGAATGTGAGCAGAATCCCCAGGATTACTCCTGCAGGAATAGTGTTACTCCTGCATGGAGTGAACCATGTCAGTTTTCCCTTAGGGACCACCTGACGACAGGATAACCCAAGTGTGAGGACTGCAGCAGGGTAACACGATGAACATCCTACTATTCTAACAACTTTCTAAGTTTGCAAGAATATTTAAAAATTGTCCTTATGTGTCCTCTTACAATTTCCCTTACTGTGACTGACAAGGAGCACAGATACATGCAAATAAAGTGGGTTTATTTTTTTTCTATTCTAAGGTATGCGTAAGTGTAGCTAAGCGGGTGTGCACATTACAGCCCTCTATTTAGCATTGTTTAAACATCCCATAGGAGAGAATTAAAAATATACAGCTAAAATCCTAATGCCGAAATAGTGTAGTGGTTACAGTCCTGGCTTTGCATGCAGGCGTTCATGGTTCAAATACCAAGACAGGCACTTTATTTTTACATGGGAAAGCAGTGTTAAATTATTTTTACTTTAAATTATGTAGTAATTGATATTTGTCAAACAGGGTAATGTAGCTGGTCTAAAAAGGAAGTGTGAGTGCATATATGTGAAATCGCCCAAGTGTCCATACAGTACAGTCACACACTACCATAATGTAACGAGGAGGCACATCATGTAAAGTAAATCATATACACTTACTAATATGCCATTAATGATTAATTAGGTCATTATTCTGATATTTTCCAAAAATGAAAAGTGTGCAATGGTTAGCAGTACTCAGCTATGCTTAGCTGGTTTAAGCATTGCTTAGACGTAAATGCTTAGCAGCAGTCAGCTCAGCTAAGCAGATTTGTTCACCGTTAAGCAGTGCTCAGCAATTACCCCTTTAAGCACTGCTCAAATTGGCTTAGCAGAATTGCACACCGCTTAGCTGAGATCAGCATTTTCAAAATGGTCCGATTACTGCAAAGGGTGGGAATATAGCCTTATTTAAATGGTGCAGGCATGAATACAGCCAGAATCTGTTGTAGTTTGCTCTGAGTAGGAACTATGTCAGGTGTTGGTGAGGGTTCACACTTTCGGGGGCAGCGCCGGGGCATTTTGGAGTCCAAAGTCATGGCTGGGCTCCTTGTAGCAAACCATGATAACAGACTGCTGCAGGGCCAGTACCAGGGCCCACAGTATAAAGAGGAAGCCTGGGACTGTCTGGCACGCAATCTCACCAGTGCCACTGGCATACCCCAAACTGGTGAACAGGTACGGCATCACTAGGCCGACCTAAAGCGTAGGAAGGGGGCACTCTTGGCCCAATGGATCCAAGATGCTCGGGACAACCATGCTCCAACAGTTTGTAAGTATCCCAGATATAGCTGTACCAAATTCTAGACTGTGTATCTGATAGACAGGTATGCATAATGTTTGTTTTCTCCCCCTAGAGCTGCAGCGGAGAGGGCTAGCAATGCAGAGGCCCATGCAGACAGACTAAAAAGGCTGCTCCGGCAGGCTGGTGAGTACAGACCTACTTTGCAGTATATAGTGAAATAAATAAAGAGTAAATTGTTTACTGTGTTCTGTGGCTAACGATTGAAGAAAAGTTTACCAGACTAATTGTGATCTACAGCACATGCAGTAGTAGTAGTAGAGCACTGTGTCATGTAACTACAATAAAAACCAAAACCACCAACTGTTGTGTTTATTCTGGTATGTTGTTGAAGAAACAGAATATGTACAAGTTCTGCACAGAAAATATGGCTTTGACAGCATGGATTAACAGAGATTGTTCTGAGAACCAGCTAGTACGCAAAACAGCAGACTGTGGAGCTGTAAATCAAGATATACATGAAATAGGACATATATGTTATGCACCAAGATCCGAACCCTGAATACTAATGTCAAATGTATTATACTGTGTCCCTTGCTACAGTGGTTTGTGTTAACCTTTGCTTTCCAGTTCGTATAATTTCAAAGGATTACTACTCAGTTGACATGCATAAATCTCAGGATTACAAGGTCAGATTGTCTAACCCACACAGTAGTAGGCAGAAAACAGTCAAACAAAAGACTGCAGATCCCCCAGAAGCTCAGTTGAAGAGAAGCTGACTTGTACTTCATTTTAGTACACCCAGACACTGTTCGAATCCAGGGAGTGGTACTGAAATAAGTGCATATATACACTCAAGAAATCTTGAATATTTGTAGAAACAATCACAGTGGTAACAAATATTTTCTCCACACATCTTACAGGTAATGAAATGTTTTTAGCAGCTGTTTGAAGGGTACAACAATACATTGTGTAGAACTGTCCCATTGTCCAACCAACGCCATGCCTGCAAATGATAGCAAGATAGGTACATACACCATGCCCTACTCCCGATGTCCCTCAAGTGTCACGCTGCCATGGCTAGTGGTCACTGCTGCCAATCACCTTGGACACACACAGGTGAACTATGCTAGTAGCAGACTCACATAACATCATTGCAGATACCCCTTCTTTGTAAAGTATGTAATCCTGACATATACAAGCCCCCTCCAGTAAAGTAGCCACAGTTCACCCTGTCTGCCCCATACCATTACAGGCTGACAATCTAACAGGTATGTATGTGCCACAGAAGCCATGGGCCATACGAAGATGTAAAGTGAGGGCAGACCTGTAGAGTATTGAGCAGTATCGTTGTCAAAAACAGGAGCCAATACAGTTGTTAATGGACTTTTCTCTCTCCCCCCACCAGTTACCTGCATCAATAATTATTATCCATATACTATGGGTATGTTGTTCTTAAAACTTACTGTTGGGACATGTGTTCTATCATTGTTCATTATTTCACTGGTTGCATATTAACATACCTTGTTCAAATACCATTATTGGTGGCCTGTTGCAGTCAATGTAACTTGCATGCTGTTAAAATGCTTACTTTTTTTTCCATTTATGCATATGTTCTGTTTGCTATGCAACTGTTTCATATCTGTTGGTTTGGATTAATTGGAACACCCATGCATACTGTTATAACTAATTTTGAACTGTGTTGTTTATGACTAACCAATATATCTGAGAAAATCACAACACCATAGCAATCCGCCTGTCCTGTCCCATCTGGCCATTGCACCAGGCCCCAGCACGTCTGGGACCCAACCTGGAACATCCTCCTCCGCTAGTCCTGCGCCACCTTTGGGTTGAACCGCCTCAGGGGGCGGGGCCCATCCCCCATGGGCACAGAGAGGAGCCCGTTACCCACAGAATGTTCCTGGGTATGCTGCACAGCGCCATCCGCTCCAACTTGGGTGGCCAACTGCACCAAATGGAAGGCCGCCTGGCGCACCTGTTGTCCAGCACAGCCACCTTCGAGGCCGTGAAGGTGCAGGGGTGACTTCCCATGGGTGGGGACCTCAGTGTATCCATTTGAGGGCTCATGGGCTTCCGATTCCCAGCCACCCTCCCCATCCAAGGTATTTATCCCCTCAAGTGTCATATACCACCCCTGTCAGCTGTCGTGCGTCTTGTCTGTCTGCAAATGCTACCTATCCTACCCAACCTACCTCCCCAAACATACCTACAACCCCCCCCCCCAAAAAGGGCATCTGTACCACAAAAAGAAAAAAACTGCCCCACCCATGTGCAGTGAAATTAATCAATCTAGCCACAAATTATTCTACAAATGTCTGTCACCAACACCCGTCCCTGTGGGGTGTGAGGCTGTAAATTCCAAATTCTACACATTATTCACATCTATTGCTGCAAAAGAAATTTAGTGCTATGGTCCTTTCCTGCACCTGTCCTGCACATTCCTAGTTGCTTTTAATATTTTACCCCGCCCCGTTTCTCCATTTCACTACTTTCCAATCCCCCTTCTTTCTTTTCTTTAATTAAAATTAAAAATAATGCGGGTGTAAGTGGGAGTAAGCACACAAAGGCGGGTGATGTGATATTATAACCCCCACCTCAGTACTACTTCACAATGTAGTTCGCCTTCATGCTGGCACATGCAACTGGTTACGAATGGTATGCCACTGTCCACAGCAAGACACCACTCTATGTCATTCACGGTATCCATGTGTATAACTCACTCTCTGTGTCTCTCTGTGTCTCTCTATCACTGCCTCTCTCTTCCCCACGTCTGTGTGTGTGTGTATGCTTCATGTATTATCTGTTGCGCATAGGTCTGTGATTCACATGCAACAGATGTAGATATATCAAATATGGGCCACCTACGGCTAGCTGAGGGTAATCCTGTCTGATGGGTGTGTGTAAGGACAGTTAAGGTGTACACAGCTGTCTATATGCAAAGACATACATGCACAATACAATTATATAGTTTGATGTGGGTTCCAACATGGCTTGTGATTCTCTAGGTGTAGGAGTATGCCCAGTATGACCTTCTATAGTAATAGTGGGACTCCATTCCAGAGATAGTTGTACTCCGGTCGGGGCTTTTATGTTCTACAGCCATACTTTCAAAAGTAAACAGGACTTTCCTAGAGGTATTGGGTTTGCTTTAGCAGACATTTTCTGACATATCTGAAGTCAGACACTACTGTGTCATTATCTAGTGACAGACATCCTCAGATAATCACAGCGCTTTACCAGAGGAATGCAAGATGTATGATGCACAGACCAATATTATGAGCCTGACTATATACATTCCTGCCCAAAAAGGTCAGTTGGATGTGGCTACAGCTGCCTGACTGATGAAGCTGTGTAAACAGTCCAGCAACGTGATATACTGGCTGGGGATCTCCTGCTTGTGTGGTATTCTTCTTACCAGCAAAGTCATATCCTGGTGTGGCCATTGTCTAGAAGTTTCATCCAGTCTACATAAACTTGCGATTTTATGGCAAATTAGTTGCATATAATTGAAGACGGAAGTTACAAATAAGGAGAGACATTAGTGTTTCAGACTTCATAACCTTCAGAAAATTCCTGCCAATATAAAATCTTATATTCTACCAATTTTCGCACTATGTAAGGGGAATATTTACAAGTGCCTATCACTGTGCCTTTGTCCCACTTTTATTTATGACCTTGTCCAGATGTCTTGCTGTCAGAGGTTTGGAAGTATAGGTGTGGTACAGAGTACATTCTACTGTGCAGAAATGTCCATTACATGTGTAGTATATTCCCCATAGCACTGTGACTTTCAGGTATGTCAGTGGCAGAGCAGTACAGAGTAATGTGGTGAACCACTGACAGACAGTTGTGTATAGGTTGATAGGTTGCTATGACATTAATAGGGTACTGGCCCTGAAGCCCTTAGAACTCATGCAGACTAGAGTGTAGCCCATGTTACAACATGTCAGCACACAGAGCCCCTGTCCAGCAGGGACAGAGGTGGGATCACAGGAGTGTACTTTTGTGTTCCCCATGCACTTATACAGGAAGCACATCACTAGGGATATTGAGGCACTTGGCTTGCTATTGACAGGGAGTGTATGCCACAGATGGGGGAGTGTGTGGTACACGTATCTATCACACCAACAAGCCATACTGACATCACAGCCCAGGTTGATGCTGCGCCTACAGATTGGAGTGGACCTTGACTTCCAAATGTGCAACAGTTCCATCAAGGCGGGTCCGGATTGCTTTCTATGACAGAAAGGGGTCAACTCAGCAGAGTCTGTATGGAATGAGGTAGAGGGGCAGTGCTGCTACTCTGTGTAAGGTAGGTGATTGGGGTAAGGCCTTAGTGTTCGCACGGCCTTGGTGTGTGGAGTCTACATTGTCTGTGGTGTGTAGGTTTGTGGAGTTGTGATTTTTGCCTCTGAGGTGTCCATGGTTTGGGGTTTGTTTTGTTGCGGACCTCCACTTACATGGGTGTGTGTTCTGTATTTGCAGGTGATGTTTACTGACTCCTTACACTGCATGGCACCTACGTTACTGCAATCTGTTTTAATGTGCACATCCTCCATATGTCCGGCCAGTGGTTCCCCTTCCCTTTGTGCGAGTCTCTTTGTCCTTCTGTAGTCCATTCACAGGCTTTGGATACAGTGGCTGCTATGTATTTGTAATTCTGATGTGGGCAGGGTACATGCCATTGCATCACACACAAGGTTGTGAACTTCACACCTCTGAGTGTACCTATTTAGCAGATTGCCCATCACTGCTGCACTCCATTTGCTGTGGTCCTTAGACGGTTTGTGTTGCTATATGTTGTTATTATGAGGCTACATGTGGGCCTAGCTGTCGTACCGTCACAGAGTGACATCTGGAAAGGCCCAAATATGACAGTCAAAGGCCCACATAGAGGGGCAGGGTGTTAATAATGTTCCGCCAAACAGACAGCTGAGAGACCGGTTTGGTAACTGCTTGTTTGCTCTTATGGGTATGATGTCCGCTTCCCCACTGTCTGCAAATGCTGTTTTGACATGACCCTTTCTCTTTTTGCAAATAGGTGGCAGGCAAATGCAATGTTAGGACAAGCAGAACAGATATACAAGGCATACCTGTGCTCCTTCTGTGACAACTTGTGTCATTCCAGGGGTACGGCTGTTGGACAGTGATATGTTGACAGTATTGACACAGAAAGGTGGCAGCCTTTTATAAAAACTGGCAGTACACTGAACTTCAGGTACCTGCTATCCTACTAGGCACCATACCTCTCAACTTTTGAGAGCCAGACATCTGGACAAAGCCATAAGTAATTGGGGGACAGAGGCCTAAATATAGGGACTAATTTTAAGTACTGGCCTTACAAACCTAGAAGGTGATTTAATAACAGGTTTTGCATTAGCATGCATCTTTCTATAACGTATGAAGTCAGACACTACAATCTGTCATTATTTTCTGACCTTAGTCTTGCGTGATTTGCCAATAAATTGGAAGACAACCACTATTTCAAGATATACAGACCACAATTATGACGCAAACCTCTGGGCATTCTGCAATGAGTCTGTACAGTTGAGACGTATGGTAGGCACTGTATAGGCTACTCCAAGCTGTGTACTGTCCATATGTGTGGCCCCCTGTCCATGTCCTGTACAGCTCTCCTGCATTAACCGATATGGACATCTGGACAGTGTGTACAACTCCTACCACAGGTGTAGCAGACATGCAGAATACTTGACATTGCAGTTCTTGGAACTTGGCCCTGTCAAAGACAGTACTTACCTAGGCCACTACGATACAACAGCCGGGAGTAAGTGCTGATCACATCCTGACAGTATTAACCACACATATACATAGCTCACTGACCCCTGCATATTGTGGATATGCAACAAGTTAATGTTGATTGAGACTGCCCTGGCAATGTGTCCTATGCTGCTATTTCCCTACAAACATATGTGTTATTGCATTTCTATGAAAATATGGGTGTGTGTGTGTGTGTGTGTGTGTGTGTGGGGGCACACCTGTCAACTTTACACATTTGCACAGACTGCGAGGATATTTGCTTTACATTTTGGTTCTATTTAGCATAGTATTGTGCCCTGTCTTGGAAACTAGTGGCATATCACTTAAGACCACAAGTAAGATCGTAATGGCATATACTTGAGCAGACTGCTTACCCTTCAAAGCCTTTACTGCAACTGCATGACCTGCTGTGCTATTACTGTGTTAGTCTATAGGGGAGTATTTCATCATTGTCACCATTTGTGGGCCTTTGCCAGACATTTCTTTATGGTTTTCTACAGCTGACTTGCTGGGTGAGGCAGACGGATGAGTATGGGACCCCCACACTGACTGCCATGCCTGTGACCTATGACCATCCCATTTAGTTGGCTCCACACATATACTCAGTGGGATTTGTCACCTTGGGTATTACTGCATAGCATGGGGAAGCCAGTATTGGGCAAACATTTCCTTGTGTACCACACAACTGTCAAGTTGTCTGTTGCTATCCCAGTAGGCCACCCCATTCCCATGCATGCATGCAGCAATACCACAGATATGCTTCCAAAACATACTTCTCCATTCATTTATTGTTAAAAAGACTGACTTACCTTGTGCCAGCAGCAGTTGTGAGGACGGTGCTCGAGGGTTGCCTATGACGGATGCATGCAGTACACCTGTCTATACATGGTAAGGTACAGGTATAGTGTGGCATCCATTTTACTGTGTGTGCAAGTCGGAGAGAGGTGTCAGTCCCTGGGTCCCTACAGTGTCAGTGTGTGTGTGTGTGTGTGCGCTATGCATTGCCTCTTTGCCAAGGCCAGGGCATACTGGGCATGACTCAGTCTTCTTGCAGGAGCTGGCTCAGGGGGTTCCTCCTCCAAGTCCGTCTTTGCCTGTGGGGACCTTGGCAATAGTGGGGGGGTTGTGTGGCCCTTCCCCGTGCTGTTCCTACTGCAGCTGGTTCCGCAGGATCATACTGTGTAACATGGCACATATTATGAACATGTGTGCACATGTGGCTGGAGAGTAGTGCAGGACCCCACCAGATATGTCAAGGCAACGGAACTGTGACTTGTGTACACGCTTTACAATGATCCTGGTTCGTGCGTGTGGCTCATTATGGTGTATCTGTGCATTTCTGATGGGTGTCATCATCCACAGCTCCAGTGCATAGCCAGCATCCCCCACCAGATGGTCATACAGGAGGAGCTCCCCTTGGCAAATCCCTGATACAGCTGTGAGGAATGAGAGATGGAGTTGTGATAGCTTCCAGGGCAGCACACACATTTAATGATGATGTCCCAGGCATTGCACATGACCTGGCTGTTGGAGTGAAAGCCCTTGTGGTTTACGTAGACCCTATACTGTTCACCAGGTGGTGCTTTGATGTGGATGTGCATGCAGTCTATAGCACCTAGTAACTCCGGGTAGTCTACTACAAGGTGGAAAAGGTGCACATTGCAGGTCCTCTCCCCACGGATGCTGGGGAAGTAAATGTCCTCAAAGGATTGTGGTAGCATGGCATCCAGGAACTGGTGGAGTACCCTGGATGCAGATGCCTGTGAGACCTCCATGATGTCCCCAGTAGGTCTTTGGAAAGTACCTGTAGCTAGTATTCTTAAGGCTACACATACCTTGATATCCACTGGGATGGGTTCCCCTCTGTTAGTTCTGGGTCTGAGGTGAAGCCTGCACAGCTCAATGAGTTGCTGAAGTATGTTCCTGTCCACCCATTAGCGCTCTAGTATCTCCAGATCATATATAGCCCCTGGTAGGTTACCCTGGGTCTAAACACTCTTCTCCTCCTCAGTCTGGGGCAGTTGTCAGCGTTATCCTCCTCACCGTCCTCAGCCTCTAGCACATACTGACGTATCAGAGACAGCAGCCCCTAACATCTTGTCGGTTAAAATTCCCCGAGTGTGTACACCAATGGTGCAGAGTTTCTGGTAAAAAAACAGACTGAAAGGTGTTTGTATAGTTTTATACTGTTGTGTTGTAGAAGCTGCCTGTATGATTGGCTGACTATGATACATTCCACCTGCCAGCTACATTATTGGTACTTGACTGCTTTTATTCTGCCATTTCCCATTTTTTCCCCTTCCCATTTCCGGCCCTTTTAAGCCCCGTGGCATTCCCTGCAAACCCGCTGCCCAAATGTAAACAGTTCTGCTATTTCCGGACTTTTTTAATTTTTTTTTTTTTAAGAGACTGTGCGCTGCACCCAAACCCGTTTAGCTAAAGGAAACACTTTTAAGCAGAAAACGGCCCTCCCCTGGACATGAATGTGCTCCCTATTTCATGGAATAAGTAAATACAGCCACAGACAGACACCCTTGCTTAGCCAAGCTCAAATGGAAGCTGTGGAGCTCCAATGTGCTTACACCAAGCATGACAAACCCCCTTTTCATGTCAGCTGCTTCTCCTGCTTACACCACTGCCTTATAGCTCCTACACGGTTAGGTGCATCCAGACAAGAGTCTCCCATTTTGGTATTCAGTAAAATGCTCATTTGCATATCCCACTGACTTAGTCCCTTGTTACACCACTACACCAGAGCCTTTCTCCTTAGCAACCAGTGTTACCCGTTACTGTTTTGATTCTGAATGCTATACACTATAATGGCAAAATGCAGATTTCACTTAGAATTGTCTTTTCACATTTTTTATTTTCTGCACAAATCTCGTTTGCATGCCTCTACACTTAAACTGCCGAAATCGGCCAAAAAATAAACTTTGATTTTTATAATTTTGCAACTCTTTTCCATGCCAATGGCCATATTTTTGGCAACTGGCATGCCTATCCATAATAATACATGCTTTACTTTGAGCCGTCGTGCCCCCGTTTTGATTTTTGCAGAAATGTACATGGTCATTAACCGAACATATTTTTGCAACGGACAGTGTTCTGGCACGGATGCCTGCCTGTTTACTGAACCGCTAATTCACCTCATTTGCATGTTTTTCACCAGCAAATGAGGTAATTAGCATTACTCAATGGCGTTTGTGCCAGAACAGTGGTAGCAGGCTTGTGCATGCTCCCCAGCCTTGTTTACTGAATCGCTCAGCGGCCATATTATGTGCAGACACTGCTGCACTATTCTGGCACGGAGAAAATCGCTTTATTGAATCCTAGGGAATGCTTCTGATAAAAACAGCCCAAACATGCTTTGTGAAAAATGAATATTTTTTAAAAGCATGAATTTACTTAATGCACACTGACATACAACAAACATAAATTAAGCAGATTTAAAAACTAGAAAAACAAAGAGGAAATAGTATATGGGATGTATAATTTGACTCCTAGCTACAGAGGGTGGCAAATCATCCTGTACACATTTCTTGTGGAAGCAGCATGACCGACCATCTCACACAGGCTGAAAATCCATCTACAGTATCTGCTCTTCAGAAAACCAACAGTTGTTACATAAAGGTGGAGCTGCAGCTAGCAGATGAAACAGCTTCCTCAAAGAACTATCTAAATGTCCTGCGTCAGTAATACATATGCATAAATTGCAACAGCTGTTATTCCATGCACTACAAATGACTATATTTCCAGCAAAGGTAAAAAGACAATAGAAGGAAACTTGAAACAAGAGCCATAAATCTAACAAGTTATTTGGTTATTCAGGTCACTTACCTCCATATTGCAGCTCCATTCCACTGAATGCATTCAGAACAACTTATAACTTACTCTGAGGCTATGCGACCCTGGGTCGGACATATTAAGTAAAAGGAATGAACAGTGCAAAATCTCCTGCACAGGGAATATGTAATGCTTGCCCACCATGTAAACCCAATAAGCAATTTCAAGCTCATTCATCAAAATCAAAAGCAACTCAATAAAAACAGTTCAACATTTGTGTAAGATTACTCAGACAGTTGCACACAAATATTTCACTGTTTAAACTCTAACTGGCAAATTAAAAAAAATGTATAATTGCAAAAGTGTTACATCACCTTTATATTGCAGGCAATTGCTTTTTCATCTTCTCCTTTGTGCATCAGTTTCATTCCACGCAAGGCATTCATTGCAGACAAAAAGCCAACATACTCTGAAAACTGCACATAAGCTTCAAAGTTCAGGTGTCCTCCAAAACTAAATGTATGGAAGTTTCTTCCAGTCATTTCTTCCCTGTATGGGTCTAACATAGGAATGTCAACATTACGGATCTTTCCAAAAGTCTCAAATACCTTCATCAGTATCAATTCGCTTGGCTTTTCTGACTCAGAATCCTTTGCAGCAAACCACTTGCATGGCAAACCTTCCAAATGAATGGTATCTGGTCTCTCACCCGGCATAGTCTCACTCATCCCTCTGGCATCTCGGAAGAAGGAATCCCAGTCATGCCTTGTGGGGAAATCAATTTTAAATTCAGCTACTCTTACTTTCAGTATATCAGTAAAACCACTAAGTTTTATTGTACGTCCGTCAAGCTTCCTAAGAAAGACCTTAACAAGTTTCTTTTTTTCAACCTCACCTTCAAAACGAATGAACTCCATGGTGCTTTTGGAGATTCGAAGAGAAGAAAACTGCTCTGGCTGCACCATGGCTTTGAGTCTCTCCATTACTTCCCAGTTGGAAATGGACTTTCCAGGCTGCTTTAGCTGCGGAAGGGCAACACTAATAGTTAGTTTTGAGATCGGTTTCAAGTACAAACCTTGATCAGGGTATAGTTCTACTGCCTCTGATGAGTCATAGACAACAGTGGCTGCCATAGCAGGAGAAAGGGTGGGTCCTAAGGGAACAAGCAAACACACATAAGTACCCACAGCTCAAAGACCATGATCAAACATGAGCAATAGTTGTTAAAATAATGCAAACACATGTTTTAAAGAAAAATGTGTTCACCAACAGATCCTGAATGCCTTAAAATATTACAAGTTTAGAAGAGATGTTAAGAAAACAAAGGCTTGTTAACTTCCTGACAACAAATTCCATCATCCACCAGCACTCCCCTAAAAGGCTTTATTCCTGCTGCACTCCAGATAGACCTGTAAACCATCCCATCTTCTCTAATTCAATCCACTTCCACAAGACCAATCTTAGCTCCTCTTTTTATAAAACATTAACTTCTTCGCCGTACCTGAATCTTTCAGTCCCACAATAACATGCATATCCTAAGTTTGGCAGTACAATTAATTTCTGGTGACTGCAACACAAATTAAATTTGCTTCATAAAAACCTCTGATCAGAGAACTTCACTCCTGAAAATATAGCTACTCTTAAGGTAAAACAAATGCATAGTAAGTTACATTTTATTGGTGACTGCATAATTCTTATAAAAAGGCTTTTCCCCACCCCTTTCAAAAATGTTCAATGTACCAAGAGCAATTTATACAAGCCAAATGCATTGAAACTGCTACCTTTTTTGAAAATGGCATTATAATGGAATTTGTATACTGAAAGAAAGAAGGTAAAGAGTGGTTTCACTTAACCTTCAAAACTCCCTTGGTTGTACTAACTTTGAGAGAGAAATTTTGCCAAGTTGTTCTACAAAAAAAAAAATATATATATATATATATATATACACATATATATATATATATATACATACACACACACACACACATATACATACACACATTATATATATATATATATATACATACATACATACACACACACACATTATATATATATATATATATATATATATATATATATATATATATATATATATATATATATATAAATCGAAGTCTGCAATACAAATTAATTTAAAATCGAAGTCTGCAATACAAATTAATTTAGTGAACAATGTACTACCAAACTCCACTTCAATCACCTACAGTGGGGTCTCTCCAGTTTGGCAACTTACATTTACTTTCCAAAAAAGCAAGAACAGCAATCTCCTGAAATCCATTTTGAAAACAGTTTCCTATTCTCCCAGTTTACCTTTTCACATATAAATCTATTCTGAAACATTTTTAACTAAATGGAAGATGCACAATCTTGTTAAAAAGACACACACAAAAATAAATAAATACATGTGCACTACGAATATTAGCCAATCCGTAAAGCACAGATTTTTTTTTTGAGGTCTAACGAGTAACAGTTTACATAAAGCTGTACAACATTTTTTGACAACTGGTAGTACCTAGTGCTCATCTGCATTAAGGTAAATAAACAACTGCTGAACCACTATAACACCAGTTTCCACAATCACACCAGTTTCTCTGTGATGGATTGTTTCAAGGGCATCTTAAGACTACTGTCTTTTACAATCCTATCTCCTGTCCATTCCCAAGTTATCCTCCTCCTTCCTGCTCCAGCTTGAACCAATTAATATAGATACTTTACAGCAATTCCTCACTAAATTCACCTATCCAATATTACTACAAAATTATACCCCCTTCTCTATGCCCGTCTTCACTCCCCATTAATTCTTGCATTTCCCCAACACATACTGTATAGACCAATACACTTGACTTTTTCCATGTTATACCTTTCATCACTCCAATAAGGTGTTATCCCCACTGCATCTACATCAGAAGATTGAATAACCACATTATCTAAACCCAGAAGAAAGAATCTCACTCCCACAACTCCTGCCCATTACATACACCAACTCAGAGATCACTCCACATTTCCCCAGACCCCCCCAAAAATATGGCTTCCAGAAGAGAAGCCAGTTCGACATTCTGAGATTTGATCTTCTTGGTTTCTATTATGCAGTAGTTGATCATCTGACATAAACCCCATCCCCACTATTGCAGATCTTTATTTCCTAGTTTGTAGAAGGCTCGGCCTATACTGCTGCCGACCAGACTTCAACTGTACAGATTTTAGCAGACTGTCCACAAATTTGCCTCAAATTTTGACCTGTTTTTCATAAAACAGTTTTTTCTGGCAAATTGGCGACGACAAGTCATTAAATACTAAAGTTAGAAAATAATGACAGGCATTTGAGTTTCAGACTTCATACTCTTCAGAAAATTCATGCTAATACAAAACTTGTTATTCTATCAACTTTCTAAGTTTGTTAGAGTTGTATTTAAAAAAAGTGTCCCTATTTTTGGGCCTTTGTCCCACTTTTATTAATGGCTTTGTCCAGATTTCTTGCTCCAGGAGGTTGAGAGGTATGCTGCCCATATAATTGAATACGAAACATATGCTGCAAACAGACACCACTGTAATGTTAAAACGTCTCACTAAAACATAAAAATATTGTTAGTTTATTCATTACAGAATAAACCAAACACCAAAAGACATACAGACGTAATACATTTCAGCACTTTCATCTGATCAATACACTAGACTTCTTCAGAATAAACCTCTGAAAAGTAGAACGTTTTAAAATAGCTTACACCACCCCATGACTAAATTCTAACAATTATATCCTAAACATGAAAAATGTTTCCATACTAAAACATTTAGATAACCCAAGTAAAACTTGAAAGTGAACCTGAAAACAAAAGGTACTTAAAATGTGAACAGCAACAGATAAGTAAATCTTAAATCAAATAATACAAGTACAATCAAAGTACAAAATTAGTGATGCAAGACGTGCACACTATTTTTTTATGTTGACATTCACATTAAAAGCACAAGATTACTTGCTCACAACCTTAGCTGCTATTTCAGTTCCTTTGTTAAAAAAAAAAAAAAACTTTTTCTCAAGTATCCCAAGGTAAGTGTCCAACTGATATGAAGCTTAAAATTCCTTTTAATTGTTCAAGGGGAGATTTTAAATGTCTACCTTTTTAATGCACAAAATGAGGTATATCACCTAAGCAGTTTAAGAGGTCACGACTGCCCAAGGTACTACTCCTGTTCTCAGTAATGATGCATTTTTGTTTTACAAAACAATAGAATTAATAACAAATGCACAAATAAAATTCTGTGTGACCTTTGCCCACTATGGTGGCATAATCAACATTTTTTTCTAAAATACTGTTTCAAAATATGCAAAACGTATATATTTGTTTAAAAAAAAAAAAAAAAAAGCCATATTAATTATGTACCAATTGAGAGCTACACCCACAGTCAACAAACATACTTCACATTCAATTAAAAATTCTTCACCAATTGATGTTAACTTGGACAATCTGCGAAAACTGTCCTTTCACTATATTTCTTTTCATGTATTGACGATAACAGCTAATGTCTTGAAAGTAGTAGTTTGCAAATAGTATCCTCCTATAAATGTTTAAATCAAGTCTTTGTTCAGTGAATAGGCTTTATATATATATATATATATATATATATATATATATATATATATAAATAAAGAGAGAAGACTGATGGCGGGTGGGTACATCTACTGCAACAGTGAGGAATTTCAACATCTATTGTGTTGGATAAATGCAGCTTACACAACTGCAGATGTTCATTATTCTCACTGATGCAGTAGCCTTTAGGCTACATGGGTTGGCTACCAAAGTCTGTCCAGTCTGGGAAGAGGAAGGATATGGATCCAGGAGTCCATTAAGAATGGTCTTAAAGCTCACCCTGGACATTAAAAAGAAATCCAGTTTGTAATGCTTTGTAAAGGTATGTATGGAGGACCATACAATATCCTCTCAATGCTTCTAGTGTCCACCGTTTCACAGTAAACCACTGAGAAAGACAGGGCTTTAGTAGAATGTGCCTTGATACTGCCTGGAATGGATATGTCATTCTGGGAATAACAAAAATCAATAGTGTAGGACAACGACCTGGAAACTGTCCATTTAAATACAAGATGTACTTTTCTTGTCCTTTGATAAGAAATAAATAGGTGATCAGCTTTTCTAAAGGACTTAATTCTGTCAAGTTAGTATTTGGGCTACTTATGTAGAATACTTCATCCTTATTTTTGGGCTCTGTGTTGAAAACTGGGAAATTGATGGCTTAATTCAAAGTAAACTATGAAACTACTTTAGGCGTAAAAGGAGGGGGTTGTTCTTAATGAGACTGTGAAATATGAGTTAAAGTTCTCCAACCACAAGAGCTTGCAACTCAGATACTCTCTGTAGATATTAGAACAATGATGAATACATTTTTCCTAGTAAATAATCCTTAAACCAGCTTGATAAACAAGTTCAAAAGGTGACAAATGCAACTTCTCCCAAGTTGAGATCCCAAGGAGGAGCAACTTGTTTATATGAGATCTCGGGTGTAAAACTTTTCAGAAACTTTTTTTTTTCCAAAGAGAAGAAAAAGGAGGATCCACTGGCAGACATGCTGAAATGTTTGCTAGATTAACCTTAGCAGAGGAATAAGAGAGGCCAGAGAAATTAACTCAAACAGTTGAACACTAGATTATTGGCCAACTAGAAACCTGCTTTCACTTACCATTGTATCATCTCCTAGTAGCAGGTTTTCTTGACTAGTTTAGTTCCTGCTTCACATCCTCATGAAATAATTGCTTGAATCATTTAGGCAGTCAGTTGAAGCTGATAGATTTGGGTGCATCAAACTCCCCATACCTTGAGTGAGTATATCAAGTCTGCAGTGATGTTTGTAGTAATTGCCCTTGGCCTATTCCATAAGAAGAATGTTGCCTGAAGAAGCTACCACAATGACTTTCGGGGAGTCTCTCTGAATGTCAAGAAGCACCTTGGTTATCATTGGAAAGGGTGGAAATATAATCCTCTTACAAGAAATGAAAATGCATCCGTTTTCCATGTTTGCTTACAAGGAATCCTGGTGCAGAATGTGTTCAGTTGTCTATTTTGAAAGGAAGTGAACAGATCTATTTGAGCTGTTCCCCACAACTGAATGAGCTCCTGGAAGACCCCCTTGTTCATATTGCATTTCTGAGGTTCTGTCCTGGTCCATCTCAGCTTGTCTGACCCTATGTTTTGTTCTGAGAGACTGTAATACACTTTCAGGGTTAATGAATGCTGTTGAGCTACCTCCCAAGCCATCAAAACCAGCATGCATAGAAGGTACAACCTGGTATCTCCTTGTTTATGTACTGCAGGACTGTGATATTGTCTGTAAATCACTTGAAGAGATCCTGGTAATGACAGATGATGAATAGATTTTAAGATATGGATGTCAACCAACACCTCCTTTACAGTGATATTCTCTGGCCTGTCTAAATGACTCCAAAAACCATGCATCTTTACTTCATGGAAAACTACTCCCCAAGGTATAATCCAAAGTGTCTGTGTCGAGAGACCAGTTTGGGATCTGGGGAGAGAAAGGGAGACTGGGATCAGCTGATTTTGTTATCTCCAAAAACACAGTCCCATTTTTGAAAGCCTAAAACTGGAATTTGATGCTTCAGAGGATGACGTGCTGGGTCCTTGTGGAAGATTGACTGGAGAAGCTCAGGAAAGATTTTAGACAAAAAAAAAAAAAATCTACCTTTTCTGGTATCAGAAAGGCCTTCTGAAGAGGAGTATCTAGAAGGCAGCCTAAAAACACCATACTGTGAAACACAGTCAAGGAGGATTTTTTGCAACATTTATCTGGAAGGCCAGATTGGTCAGGAGAGACACGACCAGGTTAATGACTCCTTACATCTAGACAGACAAAGACTCTGCAAAGATAAAAATCACATATCTATTTCTGCTCCTCAGACTGCAAACCATCAAGTTGTTAGCAAGCTTAGGATCCCTTTGTGCACATCATATATCTATTTCCCCTCCATAATCTGACTTTTCTGGAAGTACGTTTCTCTGCTTTAAATAACACTTATGGATTTTTGTAATTAACTTTTCAGTAACTTCCTTAATGTATGCATGTTGCCTCTTTTTGATGTTCCCTGTTATTTTGAAATGTTTAAAAACTTCCTTTTGGATAAGTACTCCACCCCCCCCCCCAGTAAACACATACACACACAATAATACAGCATAAAATAATACCATGCAAACATGAAGCATTACAGAAATGTTGTCCAAGCCTTTATTGCAATAAATTAATACAGGAATACCTGGAAGCAGTATTAGAAAATTACGGTCCAAATGGTAATATGTGTGGGAGCTACCAGTGCTCTGTGACAATCTTGGATTTTATGTTTATAGTCTGCATACATAAAAGCAGAAATACAAGATGCAGTGTGTTTTATTACAGCTTGCTCTACTTTAAATCTGTTGTTTAACTTGTTTTTTCTCGGAGTTTAAAAAAGTTCTTGAGTGAGGCCAGTTGGCAAAGATTTGGGTTGCATCTTTCGAGTGCAAAAGGATTAAATCTCTGAACTGTGGGAAGGAGCTGAAATAGCAATTTTACTTAAGGTACGCAGAACAGGACAAGACTGGGAGCTGCCAATGCACCATGACTGTTGGTCTGTGACTATCTGCATATTTTATACCTTACACCTTGTCCCGGTCATAAATTCAGTGCCTCTTAAGTTGCTGCCCACTTATGTACATCTGACTTAAGCTCTTTGCAGTCTTACCTGTTCATATTGGTAAACATTAGAAAGTCAGATTGGAAAGGCCCCAACCTCAAATGGATAAAACCCAAGTTACATTCCCTTTCATGTCTTCCTGCCCAAAAGGTGAACACAGCAGTACCTACAGTACTAACTCCCTTAACCAGTTAACTTTTAACATCTCAGTTTCTAGTACAATCCTGGTTAGTAAACAAATTGTATAAGAAAAAAGAAAGAACCTCAGCTAAAGAGCATCAAATATATCTGCACTCTACATTGCTGGGCTACATTTAGCTGCATTCCACGGTGCTATATAGATTAAATGGACAGATTTCAGTCAAGCTTTTGGAACACTTAAAATCTTACTAAAAGAGGCACTTGTTACAGTGTTTTTTTTTTTTTTTTTTGGCTAGGACTGTCATCATGCTGCTTATGGAGGGAGAAGACACAGTTGCTAACTTTAACTTTCATAGTTTATTACAAGCTGGTCATTTTCAGCAATTTTAAAAATGAAAATATGTCCCCAACATTGACGAACTTCTTTGTGTGGAAAATACTTAATTGGCTTTGCCCTGTGGACAGCTTGGTTGAAATGAGCTGCACTCTGCAAGGCTATACCAACTGGCAGTTGAAACTTCAACTTCCTGTTAAGTGTGACCTCTGCAGCACTGTGGCTATACCTCCTCCAATGTTAAATCAACTCTTGATTACTGAAGCCCTGTAAGTCACCAAATTAAGGTTGGAGTTTGTCCCTTATATTAACTTCAAGAAAATAACCAGACTGCACTTCAATGAGTATTCATATCAAAAACAAAGTCGGTTTCTATTTGTGCAGTTGATCCTGCCATAGCTCATTTGATGTACTCTCATAGTCTTACCATTACTGCACTGTATTGCACTAGGTTTTGTACTGATATTTGTACTAAGTGCACTTTGCTGTATGGTTTTATACTGTGTGTATTCACTGTTTCTATCTTGTCAGACTGCACTTGCTGCAAATCCTGTCATCATGTACTGTTACTGATTGTGTCCCTGCACCAAGTGAACTGCAATGACTAACCATAAGTTGAAAACGTGGTACTCCACATTATCAGCTGCTGTATACCCATTTGTGACCATTACTATTAGTATTGTTATTAACGTGCCTCTGCCTCACTGACTGTCTCACTCTGCTTACTCAGTTACTAAACAAACCGAGCAACAGTAATGAACTACTGAACAGTATGCCTAAACCTTACTACTACATTTATCAACTATTTATATTGCTATGGGGGATTGCTGTTCTGCTGGATACTCTGTCACAATCATTAGATGCACATAATCTACAATGTGCATTTTCTATAAGGCTGTTGTGGTGTTCTGAAAACTGCTGTACCAGAAATTGCTCAGTCTAGAAGTACAAAACTTTATTCTCAGTATGATTATATTGATTAGTATCAATATCACAACACTTTACTGTAATTTTCATTCTTTTTTCAACAACAGAAGCTGGCAGAAATGTTTTGTGGTTAGTTTATTTTTTATTTTCATTTAACTGGATAGATCCTTGATCAACATAGACCATTTTCAGGCTCAGACAGGGGTCATAAAAGAAAAAAAAAATACAGAGTTCATGCCATCATAACAGTCACATACAAGTGACATAAATCTGACTTAGCAATAAAGCTAAATTAATTCATAGATTGTTTATACGTTTTTAACTAGCTCCTAATAACGCACTATAAAGACAGAATTTCAAAAAATATAGGGAAAGCTAAATTTAAACTCTCATACTGTAAACAGTACACACCACATACTACAACAGGTCAATTTTTTTTTATCATTTCCATCAGTTACACAGCTTGTACACAGGATGCTGGAATTTAGGACAAACTCCATTAATCAGTTAAGCCATACCTTAGACATTTTTGAATTTAGCACAATTGTCATTCTGCAGAGTAATACTCCACACTACCATTACATCTCCTCTGTATAATTTTAATCTAGTGGTTTGGTACAATCTACATCTATAAAATAGCAATCTGTACTAGAATTTAGCATGGATTGTCATTATTTAGCACAGTAATACCGCACACTACTATTGTATCTACCTTATAGAAGTTTAATCCTGCTGTCTGGTACAGTCTAGATCCCTTGTACAGCAATCTGTACTGTATTAGTAACTACATTTTTTTTCTCCTCTGGGATGAAAATCATCTCTTCCACATTCTGTGGATAGTCTGCACTTGGCACATTGAGTCAATGTACAAATGGTCTTGTGCTTACTGATATCCAACTACCGTTATCCATCAATGATAAACTGTAAGCGATGCAGATACTTGTGCATGCTTTTGGTAAGCAGTATGCTCAACAACCACCCCTCCAACTTATGCTGATGTGGTTAAGAAATCTCCAGCCAAGCCTACCAACCAAACATCCAGATCATATTGTAAGACACATGCAATCAAACTAAACAATCCAGTATCCAACTGCACTCCATGCATTACAATAGCCTTAAACTAAATGTAAGTAACTTTAGTAAGACTATTTAGTAAACAGTATAGACCTCCCCTATTAAAAGATAGCACTGTAAACAGTGTCATGAGATACTTGGGCACCTACGCAGATAGCTCAGTATCATTTGACTATCATGTCTCCTCAGCACTGTAGAAATTCTATCTGGCTTAACTAATTACCAAAAGAATTTTGTTACTTGCGTATTATCGCATCCACACTCCTAACCCAGTATAATTCCTGCAGTGACCGCAAAACAAGTTTATGTTAAAGGCAGAAGGGCTGTGTAAGGTCATTACTACTCTTGTATCACCTTGCTTCTGAAACAAAAAAAAAAAGGAATAGAGGCAAAAATCTTCTTCCCTGTTAGTGTCCTTTAGCAGTGTGACTTATTGAGAAAAAGTATATGGCTGCCATTACAAATGTGTCATTAGTGGTGCGGCATTTGGAGCTGTACTTAATTGTGAGAAGGTAAAGTAAAGGTGTTGCTGCCTTACTTTGTCGAACAAGTTGCACTCATTTCCCTCAACCCCACCCTGTTTCTCCCTTTTTATTCTCTTTTGTGACTGCTGGCTCGCTTCTGTGACTGCTGAAGAGAAGTAAAGGTATCCCAATGCTTGTTCGCGGCAGCTACCTTGACACTCGTCCTAACAGGTACAGAATCGGGTCAAAATAATTTTATGGCTTGTTTTGCATTACTATAACCCCACCATTTCACTGAACAAGGGAAACAAATAAAAGTTAACCTATTTCGCATTTTATTTTTACCATGAATGTGCAACTAGTTAGTAACCCATTTTTCAGCAAAGAATCATGGAAAAAAAAGCTCCACAATGAGATCAATGTTACAGAGTGGGTGATTCCGTTTTTTCTCTCTCCAAGTTTTACTGTTATCCAACGAGGTTGTAACTCATGGCTATTTCGAGTTCTTCACAGAAGGGGGGTTTCTTTTTTTGATTACAAAATAAGTTAAGTGAGTTATTCGGAAACGTGGTTGCGATAATACGCAAGTACCAGAATTTCTTCTAGATCTAAAGTAGTCTTTGTTTTCCTGTATCCATGCACCATACAGGCCATCACCGAATATAATGATGCTTTCAGCATGATCTCTTTTAAGCACACTACTCCACTTGAGAAGACTCATAAATTCCTAACAAAAAGATCACTAGTCTCAAGTCCATTAGCTACCCAGAGAAATTAACAGCATTCTACCTGCACCCCCGTCTCCTACAGTCTGCTTTGTGGTGGCCTCTGCCTTACTTTTTTGAGTTAGTAAAGACCTTACCCTAGTCAACCTCCTACATTTCTACAGAGCCAACAGCTCCTCATACCAAGGACCTCAACCTACATCAACAAATACGATTTTCTAGTGGGATAGACACAAACTCACAGTCCACACCTGTGGAACAAGCTCCAAGTGTCAAACAAAGCAGTATTCTGACGTTTATCAGTTAATTGGATGGGTAGTCACAGGTTTTTCCCCTGGCTACCATGCACAGTCTTTCTAGCTAAAACAATTAACAATACTAAATTAAAAAAATACAGATTAGAGTGGGGGTATTTTCCAGAATAAAATGTACTACGCAAGACATTTTAGACGCATGTAACTTAGAAAAAAAATAACTGTAATATGATGGATTTGACACAGTAATCTCTTGCTAATGGAGACAATCAAACTAAGACTTTTAAGACAGCAGTGGTACACTGAACAATACAGGTGGCCTCAAATTTTCAAGTTCAGCCCCAACAAGTCGAGGTCTAATACCCAGCAACACAAAATACTATTAAAATTCTAAAACACAAAAGACATACCAGCTTTAGCTGCTGCCGTTATATAGCATGGCAGCTTCCACTAATCAAGCTTATTTTCCATAAGTGCAAATGTGTCTCACCCCAAGCAGTTCTTACTCTTCAACATGGGAATAAAGGACGTTAAATAACAGCACTTCCAACACTGTAAACCCAGAAAACGGGTAAAACCTAACATTTACCTCATCACTATGATTCTTATTTAAACTTTGTTTACCAGGACAATACCAAAGCACCAGGGGAAAAAGTGATCACGTTCTGTAGAATAAGCACTGTTTTAGATCCCTCTAAAGAAAATTTAAACACAGACTTAGTAAGCAACCATTCAACACAGTAACGGAGTACCGTTAACTGATCGTAATACTTCAGTATTAAGAACAAAGCACAATTTAGTAACGTCGTTATTATATCACTAAACACACTTAGAAATCAAACCGATGAAATAAAGATTAGCAGTGATCCTGACTAAAGAAAACAAAAGACAATGAATTTTGAACACATTACCTCACCATTCCTAAAAATACTGCTCAAACCAAAGTCTCCCTCCCAGAATAGACCAGATCCGTCATAATGTCGAACACAGAGAAATAAACACAAAAACCTACGAAAGAGGACACAGAAAACAAAACTCCTCGCTCGTGTAGCCTCCTGCACCCATGAGTATAACCTACAAAGTTGTGTTAACTCCATACTTGACACAACTATACAAAGCCTGAACAAAGTAAAGCGAGAATGTCGAGCTCTATCAATATTGCCTCAGCAGTAATCTTTATTACAAGAAAAAAAATAATTTTAATACCGTTCACCACACCTACTTCTCTTCACTGTTAATTTACTTCAGCCGGCGTTAAACCTCATTAACTCAACCCTAAACTTCCTTTCCATTACAAAAGGAAGTACCATGACCGGACCATAACAAAGTAACCACTTCCGTGTTCAATCCACCTGTATATAATTCCGGAAACGGTCCGGTTTCATATAGTCCGATAACGTTAACACAGTTATGTAACCGGAAATGTTGATTTCTTAGATTAACCGTGAATTTTTGACAATCTTTCAGAATCTCTCAAACTAAGTTACCTTGCTTACCAAGTTTTTAATTTCCCCCTGAAATTTTCACTACTGAATACGTGCTTTTCAACTGCTACCAGCCGTTTAATGTGTTTGTTGTTTCTTTATTGACTTTGATTACCGGAAAAGTCCGATTGGATAGATGCTCATTTTCGGCGGAGAGTCGGAGTGAAACGCTCCAAACTATTACAGAATACATCAAAAATCACAATAATTTTACAGTCTTCAAAAATAATACAAACACCCAGCGTTCCAAGATACTACACGTCAAAGTAACGCCCACTCTACCTCGTCACTCAACTTCCCACCCACAATCTCAGTTTGCTGGTAAACGTCCTGCTTTGGCTGGCTCCTAATTGCAACTGCGTTTTTACTTTATGTTCATGTGTTGTTGCTGTTGGACTTACGGCTTTGCTGCATATTTGTTTATAACTTCTCTCTATATGTAATACATTTCAGCTAGTCAATCTGTACTGTTTGTTAAACTTGCTACGTTGGTTAAATGTTGTTTTAATAATTAGTATTTTTGCCTACGTCCCAGTATGCTTAAGTGTATGTATACCTGAGCAGGCAGTTTCACGGAATGGTCCCGTTCTGATTGCATTGTGTTTATTGGTTTTGCGAGTACAGTGTTTCTCGGTTTTACTTCGTAACTGTGCAGACTTATGCAGAACTAACATGATTTTTGTCTTTTTTTTTATTAAATTGTGCTTTTCTGACACATTGCTGACGAATCAGTAGTAGCTCAAGTGAAACAATCTTGATAGGCATTTGTGTTTCCGATTTTATACCCCTTAGTACGTTCATGCTTATGCAAAACAAAACCTATAACTCTGCCAACCCACTAAGTTTGCAAGAGTGATATTAAGAAAAATCCCGATTTCTGTATACGGCTTAGTCTGTGCTGTTTGCTCTAAGAAGTTAACAGGTGTCCATGTCGGGTGTGCTAAATCCAATCTGTCAAGAGTGTTCCTTCCCCGCTACTATGTTACTGAATAAATTCTCATTTTTAGTCTCTTTGCCCCTGCATCCCCCGCCATCCATCAGTATTTTAGAGTTTCTCACGGACTTCTCACTGTGCCTCTGTGCAGCTATTGCTAAGCTGCAGGACCTCTACAGGGCACCTGCTATTTCAAACGTGCTTTCCAGGCACGATCGTTACACTTCTAAACTAGCCACCTTGCGATATCAGCAATGCATGGGTCAGATCTTTCCTCCCTAAATGTTTATGAAGTGTTCCTGCTACTAAACAGTTGCTTTTTAGAACGATTGTTCATTGTATAAACAATCGTTCTAAAAGGCAAAGTTTTACTGAATGGTTATGTTCGATCGCTGATTATTTGGGGGGGGGGGGGGGGGTGAGGTGTATTTACACAGAACGTTTTAGTTCAGTGGATGTGGGATCTGTTTTGACTTAGAGGAGAAAACCAGTTCCAAATATGTGTATATGAGAGCCGCCCGCGGACAGTTGCCTTATCAAATCAGCAGTCATCTCACTCGCATACCTAGTGTGGGTGTGCTGTACTTATCTACCCCATAATGAGGAACGTACTTCCATTAGGGCATTAAAAAGTTAATGTCCGCGTCTGGCACATATTCACTATTTGGGGCTTTTAAACTCGTACCTGTGGAAATACGTAACGTAAGTACCAACTGGCCAACCGATAATAAATTATGCATAATCTCTTGGTTGCACTTACTCGAAGAAAGCAAACAAGACTTTGTCTACTAGTACTACTTTGTATGACAAGAAAAATTTTTTTCCCGAGAAAGTGCTGTGTATTTAGTTCACAATTACCCAACTTAACTGTAGCTCATTTTCCTTTCATCGTATTGTTCAACTACATCATTCAATAAAAGGACATACATAAAAGCTTTCTGAACAGCAGACTGCTCCAATCCACACTCATCTATCCTCTTCCTGACCCGCTTCAACTTGCTGTTAAGTGGAAATGTTTTGGTGGGGAGAGACATCTATGTTCAAACATGACCAGAGAAAGAACCTTCAGAATTGTTGCGTTAATTTAACATACTCCAAAGTTCCTAGCTTTTACAGGGCATCAAAGCACGTAGTGTAGTGTTTAAAAAGAAAACACAAGTTCACCAAAAAGTGAACTCATTTTCTGTCGGAGGAATTCCATTTGACAGTATGCGGTGTGTTGAGCTGAAAGATAGACTCCAGACTTGCCCTAATGTAAATGCAAGTTCTCAGTGGAAGATGGCTGAAGTGCTTGGATCAGACAGCTAATATATCCACACCCACAGGTCACAATCCAAAAGTGTGAGCCATAGCCGGCCTTAGGCATAGGCCAACTAGGCGGCCACCATTCTAGCAGGGGAGCTTTTCTAGTATTTATTTGGTGTAGGTAGACCAGGATGAGGGCACCAGGTGGTGTGGTAGGGGGCACCATGGAGCTCTTTTGCCTAGGGCACCAGCTGACCTAAGGCCGCTCCTGGTGAGAGCACTGGGATAATCTAAATGATATGTGAATATTTCATGCGGATGTATTTATTTATTTATTTTACATTTGTTTACTGGGAAATTCCGACTGGACACGGGTCCTTTTTCAGTGGAGACCCGGGGAGAAAAGCTCCACAGAAAGACATGGTAGATGGTAAACAATAACAATTAAGGTGTGTATATAGTAGAGGTGATCATGACATGAAGAAATGCAGGAGTGAATTAGGTACAATTGAGTAGTAAGCTCTAATTACAACATTGAGAAAGAAGTAATACACAGTGCTACAAATTATCTAAACAGTAACTAGATAACAATAATAACAGCCTAAATGAATAGCTAAATCCTGCAAGGATTAACAAGCAGTGAGTAATCTTCAGTTCAGTTTTATAGTGACAAAGGGGAAACTCTATCTAAAGCTGGGAAAGGAGGGTATATTAGACGGGGTTTGGACAAAGCCAGTGAGAACTTAGGTGAGATTTAAGTGCGATCTTGAAAAGACTGCAGGAAGGAAGGGTAATTATGGTAGTGGGAAGGTTGTTCCAAAGCATAGATATAGCGCAGGAAAATAGTGCTTCACCTGATGAGTTTTTGGCTTTGGTGACCTGGAGTAGATTTTTGTTGCAGGAGCAAAGTGGTCTGGAAGAGTGGTAGTGTTGGAGAATTGTATGGAGCGATGGGATTCAGAGAGGGTGGTTTACAAGTTTATGAGCAAAGGTGAGTTGAGTTTGGTGTAGGGGTTGTGGGTGTTCAAGCCAGTCAAGGTCTCTAAGTG
Organism: Protopterus annectens; assembly: GCF_019279795.1. Lineage (NCBI taxonomy): Eukaryota > Metazoa > Chordata > Ceratodontiformes > Protopteridae > Protopterus > Protopterus annectens. Next base: position 204,738,389 of record NC_056744.1, on the reverse strand, counting down.
AGACACAGTGGTGGCTGCGGTAAGAGGCACCAGTGGCAAATTTTGCGATTTTATTGTAGCAGGCTTCGAGTTTGTGTAGGTCTGACTGTCTAAGATTTGTAAGTATATGTGATGCATAGAGTAGGGTGGAGATTAGTTGGGAATTGGTGACAGAGATTCTTGCTGGTTTGGTGAGGTATTGGCGGCTTCTGTATAAGGCACCCAGTTTTTTGTGAACTTTTTTATTGTTAGTGATATGTGGGTGTCAAATTTGAGATTAGTGTCAATCTGTATGCCAGGTAGTTATCCTTGGCTTGAATAGTGAAGTGTGGGGTGTCTGGGTTAGATTTGGAAGATTAGAAGATGAGGAGTTTGGTTTTATTTGGATTGAGGATAAGCTGGGAATTAGATAGCCAGCTTTCAACTGAAGAGAAAGATTCTTGGGTGATCTGTCGGAGTTCAGTTAGAGTTGGGGCTGAGCAGATAAGGGTGGAATCATCTGCATACTGTATGAGTGAGGCATGTTTGGTGGCAGTGTGCAGATTATTGGTGAAAAGGGAGAAAAGTAGGGGGCCAATGATGGAGCCTTGGGGAACCCCGAGAGTAACAGGGAAATGAGTGGATAGATTGTTGTCCTAGATGACTGATTGCTGACTGCCTTGTAGATAGCTGTGGAACCAGTTTATGGCAAGTTTGGAGAAAGATTTAGGTTAGATAGAGCAGGGAGTAGTAGATTGTGTGAGAGAATGTCAAAGACTGTAGATAGATCCAGAAATAGAGCAGAGGAGAAGAAGCCATTGTTTTTGTGATGGAGGATAGTGTTGGTGAAGGAGAGGAGAGCAGTTGTCGTGCTGTGGTGTGGTCTGAAACCATGCTGGGTATTGGAAAGGAGGTTATTGTTAAGGAGGAATTTGGAGACCTGTGAGTTGATGGATTTTTCGAGTATCTTGGAGAGGGGGGGAGAGAATGGCAATGAGGCGGTAGTTGGAGAGGTCTGTGGGCACCACATTTGTGGAGGGGAATGATGTGTGATATTTTCCATAGCTTGGGTATATAGGATTCAGATATGGATTGGTTGATTAATATGGAAATAGGATAAACTAGGACATCAGCTGCTATCTTTGGGTATTCAGCAGGCAGGTAGTCAACTGCTAGTTTTGTGGGGTTTAGTCTTTTTATGTAGGAGGTTGGTACTGTGGAGAGAAAGAAGGTAGGGAGGGGTGATCTTAGGTTGGGTAAGAGGAGGATTAGTGTAGGGAAATGTTTTTTTGATAGGGATAGAATGGATTCTGTGAAGTGTTTATTGAAGGAATCAGCACTGCAACAGAGGGGTGGTTGGTAGGGGGGTGCTTACTTTTCCTGGGCAGAGATTAGAGTTAATTGTAGACTAGAATTGCTTGGGGTTGTTTTGGGAAGAGTTTAGGGACATCTGATAGAAAAGGGCTTTGTCTGCTTTTACTTGCTTTTTGACCTTGTTACGTAGTTCAAGGAAGAATTGCGTACCTGAGGGGTTTTTAGTTATGCGCCAGCATTCCCATGTTTTATCCCTAGTTTTCATAAGGCCCCTGGTGTTTTTTAGTAGCCAGGGGGAGCGCTTAGTTCTGATTCTGATGTGTGTACCTGAGGGGTTTTTAGTTACACGCCAGCATTCCCATGTTTTATCCCTAGTTTTCATAAGGCCCCTGGTGGCTTTTTGTAGCCAGGGGGAGCTCTTAGTTCTGATTCTGGTGTTTCTCAAAGAGGCATGGGAGTTAAGGATGTTGAGGAAGGTACTGTTAAAGAAATGGACCGCTTTGTCTAGATTGAGGTACTTTACAGGTGACCAGTTTACATTCTGGAGAGAGAAGGTGAAGGAGTTGGTGTTAAAATTAGCTTTGTTGCGAATAAGTATGGGGGTAATGGGTTTGCAGCCATTAATGTGATTTCTTTTAGTAGGAAGGTTGGAGAATGGTCACTGAGGGAGTCAGTTAAACAGCCTGCTAGATAGGTGTGAGGGGCTTTGTTAACTAAGACCCAGTCAAGAATGGTGTGGTTATTGGAGTTTTTATTGATCCTAGTGGGGGGTTGTATTAGCTGAGAGAAGCCATGGAGATTTAGGTGGAGGGCTGGGTGGTTGCTGTTGCAGGGTAGCCAACTGATGTTAAAGTCCCCGAGGATGATAGTTTCTTGGGGTAGGGAGAGACTGGCCCAGTCTAGTAGGTTTTCAAGGGGAGGTATATTTTCACCTGGTGGGAAATAGCACCCTAAAATGTTGATTGATTTTTTAGTGTTTAATTTGAGGGTGGTGAAAAGTATTTCTTCCTTTTCAAACTGGGGAGCTGATTTGGTGAGAATTTGGATATTGAGGTGGTATTTGTACAACAGTGCCACACCTCCTCCTTTTCTGGATAGTCTGTCCCTTTTGGAGGATGTTGTATCCAGGTGGGAGTATTTCCTCACTTTTGATGTGAGGTTTCAGCCACAATTCGGTTAGGATAAGGATGTCAGGGGAGTAGAGGCTTATGTAGGCATGAAGATCTTGGATTTTATTACAGATGCTTCTGATGTTAAGAGACATAATGAGGAGGTCATATGGGTTTTTGTTGCTTGTGATTTGGGTGATGGGGGAGTTGGTTGGAAGTGGGTTTGTGGAGATGTTGGTGTTTGTGGGGCCAGGGTTGGGGTGTGCATCTCCACTGACAGCAAGTTTAGAGAGAGAGTTGAGAATATGTTTTATATATGCAGTAAAAAAATTATATTTTATGGGTATTTTGTTTTCAAATGTGGTGGGGGTTTAGTAATTGAGTAGTTGTACTGGGAGGAGGTAGTTTGTGATTGGGGTAATGAAATTATGTAGTGGGTGTTTGAGGGGAGTTGATGTGAGAGTGCAGTGGAAATGGTTGGGGGTTATGACTGTAGCTGTTTGGTAGGATGTAATGTAGGCTAGAGTAGTGCAGGTGAGGATAACAGCAGTATTACAAAGTGGCATGGTTGCTTTGGAAAAAAAAAACATATATGCTGACAGACTAAAAAAAAAACACACACATATATGCCTGATTATTGGCACAACTATTGTGAGCCCCAAAATCCTGGAAAAAAAGTAAAAAATGGAATAAATGATCAGCAACCACAAAATAGCATTCACCACTATGTAATGCCTAAGCTAGCTTCAAAAAAGGGAGCCTAGACCCCCCAAAAACTTTCTAGCCCACTTGGGTTATATAGATGTCTAAAAATATTAAATAACACACCTTTCATATAGTAATGACCACTATTATAAATTGAAACCAGGAAAGAGCGAGTTCGTAAACACAATTCAAACACAGCAAACCAAAAAATTTTATTGTCCATGTACTAATGTCCAGTGTTAAGAAACAGGAATAATAAATAGTCCCAATGTAGCCATAAATCAGCATTAATACCAGATCATGTGGTATTACAGGCAGACTCTGACTGAGAATTTCAGCAAGGGATAGGGTAATGGAGTGCAAAACTGAAGAGACATGGGATGACACTAAGCACATATAAGACAGTGATTATGGCAGCCAATTGGGGAAATTTATTTATTTATTTACTTATTCAGACAGAAATCAGTTGAAGATGAGAACTGAGATAGAATGGGAAAATAGTGGAACCGGTGTCTGTGCGGGGTGTGGTCGAGAAGAAGGGAAGTGTAAATGAAGAGGTCAGAGTTAGGATCAGTGGGACTGCAGCCAACTGGTATAGTGTCTCAGGTGTAGTCTATGACAAAAGAATGCCAAAGAAGCCAAAAAGGAAGGTGTACAAGACAGTGCTGTGACCAGTACTGCTGTATGGTACAAAGAACTATACAGTAAAGACCAAGCAAATGAGGAAGTGAGAGGTGATGAAAATGAAGTGCCTAGGAAGGGTGGTAGGATGCACACTGTGGGACAGATGAACAAATGAGGACATAAGAGAAGAAACCAAAGTTGCTACAATTCATAGGTTCATAGGTGTATACTAGGATAATGGCTCTGGAGCCTTTACAAGCCTAGCCCAAAGGATTACCCTGGCATCGTGCCACCTGACCTTAGTTCCCAGTGCCTCTGTCGAGTAGAGCCAATGGAGTGATCCCTGGGTTGAATTTTCTATTTCCTATCCACTCACCAATATTTCTCTTGAAGAGGGCCAGTGAGGTGTTCTGTTTCACATGTATAGGAAGTCTATTTCATAGCATGAGCAGTCTATGGGTTATGAACCTGTCCCTCAAGCTTGTTCTGTTGATTGTGGTAATGAGGTAGAGGTCTCTGGATTGTGTGGTGTCAAGGGATTGGGATTTCTTTAGATGTAGCATTTCTAACAGAGCTGGATCAGACATGGCTTTGTAAGTCAAGCAGAGATCGCCTCTAAGTAAGTGATATGAGGCAGAGAATAGTTGGGAGTTTTTTGAGTGTGTCCATATAGGACAACTGTTTAAGGCCTAGGGATCCTCTTTGTGAAGTACTTTTGTGGCTTCTCCAGTTATTGCAGGTGTCTAGTGAGGTACATACCAAATGGGGGCATTGTACTCGATAATTGGCCTAATGAGGGAAGAGTAGAGGGAGACATTAACCTCTTTCTTCCTGGATGCAAAACCCTTAGTAATGAGATGTGCCACATTGAAGGACTTTCTAACCACAGTGGCAATGTGGTGGTCAAAAGAGAAGTTGCTGCCAACCTGTGTTCCCAAATCTCTTATAACGCCTTCTGTGTTCAGTGGACTACCATCGATGTGGTAGTTCATGGGAACTGGGTTTTTCTCAAAAAGGATAACACATTTTTTGGCATTGAACTTAAGGCCATGGTTCTGACACTAGTTGTTGGTCTCAGTGAGGCCTTTCTGTAGGATGTCAACATCACTTGGGGAGTTAATAATAGCTCCTAACTTGCAATCATCTGCGAACTTTGTCAGCCAGAGTCCCTTTGTGTTGATCCAGACTTCAGAGAAGTAAATACCAAACAGGAGAGGACCCAGGACCAAACCTTGTGGGACTCAACTCATGAATGGTCAGCAGTGGAGTCAGTTACTTTCACACTGTGGTTTCTATCTGTGAGCCAGTTTGCAACCCACCTAGTGATATATGGGTTGATGCCTAGCTTAGTGAGTTTTTCTGATTCCTGAGTGGGGAATGGTATCAAAGGCCTTAGCTAGATCAAGGTAGGCTGTATGAACCACCTTGCCTTCATCCACAGCTCTGGTGACTGACTCAAAGAAGTCGACCAGGTTGAGCAGGCATGATCTACCCTTCACAAAACCAAACTGTGTAGGATCCAGAGTTTGGAGATTCCCTATATCCTTGTTTATTAGGTCCATGATGATGCATTCCATAGCTTTGCATATCAGACTTGTCAGACTAATGGGGCGATAGTTCCCAGGATCTGTAATCGTGCATCCTTTGTGGAGAGGAATGACTATACCAGTGTGCCATTCGGTAGAGACAAAGCCTGAGGTGAGGCTGTGATTGAACAAGGCACACAGGTGAGGTGCCAGTTCACTCTGTAGGTCATGTAGAACACAGCCAGGGATATTGTCAGGTCCCATAGAAGCTGTATTCTTGGCCTTGGCAGTGCTGTTTTAACCTGTGCAGCAGTAATACTGGGTGCCTGGCAATCTGTTAGTATTGTGATTGGTCCTTTGGGAGGGGAGAGAGGGGCAAAGTTGGCATTGAATCTGCCAGCCAGTATATTGGCAATATCTGTTGGCTCAGTATAGAAGGTACCATTGTGCAGCTCAGAGCAAATCTGGGTATTGCAACGAATATTTCAACTTCAGAATATCCACACCTTGGCTTTCACAGTGCAATATTTCATGCTTAGAAAATGCAGAAAAATCTCAATACATGTATATTGGAGGAGGGAAATAAAACAGGTGAATAACTGCCACTTTTTGAATGGTGTTGCTTTCTTTATTCCTTACTCAAGCCATAAGAGAAGAATGATAGAAAGTCATAAAAATGAAGTCTGGGAACTAGTGGCCTTACTTTGTAATTACCCCTTGATAATGAAACGTTACCTTAATACAATAAAGTAAAAAAAAAACTGACAAGAACTTGCTGGCAGCTGAAAGCAGAAGCAATCCATTCTGTTGCCCCAATAACAGAAAAGTTATTCAAATACAATTATGTCATCTTATTCTGGAACATTGTCATAAGTCTCCAACCCCCGAATTCTGGGCTGAATTTCTTGCGACTCCATTTCCTGTAGAACCATTGACCCCAATCTGTCATGCCTAGCAATAGAGCTCTCCTTAAATGAGCACTGCTTGTCCAAGTAGCCTGCTCGTAGTCCATTGGCAGCACAGCTGTCAGTGATTTTATCCCATGAATTTTTCACCCAAGTCACAACCTCTTGTAGCCTAGGCTTCACAAAGTTTCCATGTTGATTTCTCTCCATTCTATTTTCAATGTAGTCATTGAGTTCCTTGCGCAAATAGTCCTTGAATGGCTTGTTAATTGCAATATCAAGAGTCTGGAGATAGGTAGTCATTCCTGCAGGAATCATTATTTGATCTATTCTTCTCCGTGCAAGGAATTTCTTCATGTCTTTAGCGTGGTGAGTGCTGGCTGAATGCCAGACTAGCAGACCTCTTACACCACCTTGCAGAACAAGTGGCAGCATTACATCAACCCACTTCCTTATAACTGCTTGTGTGCACCAGGCATTTTTGGTTTTAAGAATGTAAATGCCTGAAACATGTTTAATCTTCTTTCTTGCCCTTACTAATGATTAGAGGTGGGGTTTTCTTTCCATCTAGATGACATGCCAAAATACAGGTAACGTGCACTTTCGTAACCAGTGGAGGGACTATAGATTGATGAGGCACCCCTCTGATTAATTGTTGTTTGAGATCCTTGGACCCTAAACACTGCAGTTTCATCCATAGCAATCATGTTGGAGAGTTGGTATTTAGAAAAGTCAATGCCATCAGCAAAGGACTTGAATGCAAGTGCACGTTTAATAACTTCAGTATCTTCCAGCTTGAACAGTGTTGTTGATCTTCTTAGAGATAGTTCATATCGCTGAAGAAAGCCATACAGCCAGTGTTGTGATGCTTCGAATTCTTCTGGGTATATTTCTAACTGTGGTGCCATTGCAAGGGCAAATGCTTGCATATCAGCCCTGCACACAAGCAAAGCCTTTGCTCTCCTGTTAGCAATCCATTCACAGATGATGTCTTCAAAATCAAGAAATAATGGTTGTTGACCTGATCCACATTTGCACTTCTTAGCATTTCCCTCTTTGGCCTGTTGACTGAGGTTATCATACGCTTCATGCCATTTTTGGAACATTCAGAGATCCATCTTCTTCTCTTTGCAGAAAGCCATCAGATTCCTTCCTTGGGAGTCCTCCACAATTCCTTTCTTGTACTCGATGTAATAGCTATTTCTTTTTGCACTCATATTGTCTGCGGAGGGGGGGGGGTTAATTGAAGACTTACGACACAGAAGTGGCAGGACAAAATGGCGATGGTTAAGAAGACACAGCCACAGCTGTTCATTATCAAGTGCGCACATTTTATGTGCATTGTCTGTACTTTGACCAATCAAAGTACACTTGCCAGTGTTAATGGGCCAAGGATCTCAACCGTCAAGTGTGAGTGAGGATTAGGGTTACAGTAAGAATCGTGGAGGACTCCCAGGGAAAGAATCTTATGACTTTCTGTAAAGAGAAGAAGTTGGGTGTCTGAATGGTCCGAAAATGGTGAGCAGAGTATGATAACTTCAGTCAACAGGTGTCAATAATATTATTTTATAATTCAACACATTCATTGTGTGTTTTTGACAATCTTAACTGGGGCTTATTTTTGGGGAAGTACTTATATCATGACCACCCTGGAAAAACATGCTAGGCCTTATTCTCAGGTTAGGTCTTATTTATGAAGAAATATGATATAGATATATATTTATATGTGTGTGTGTATATATATATATATATATATATATATATATATATATATATATATATTTAGCTATATATATAGAGAGAGAGAGATATAGATAGATATGTGTATATATAGCCGTACATATACTCACAGATGCTCACTAACATAAATTAATTTTGTATCAGTGCATACATGTACAGAGACATCCACATAAGCCTACAGTCACAAAGGTATGGACTATAATACTACGACTTAAGTACCCAAATGGGCACTCTTTTTATTCAGATTGACAGGCAGATGTCTTCATTTATGTATTAAAGATTTTTTTGGTGTTCTTAACCTGTAAATGCACTCGCACAAGATCTATGATTGAGTGTTTGTCTGTTTGTGTGTGTTTGTGTGAGATCCCCTCTAGAAAGGGACTTTTCTAATAACAATTACAAATATATGAAGTACTAAATGGTTGCAGGATAACTAGACATTCCTGTGACATTATCAACTGTAAGACATTACCCACTCATTGAAGTTGTTCACTCTTGTTGACAACCCAATACAATTGACTGAAATATCTGTATGACAATAAACAGTGAGTTGAAACACTCAGAGCTGAAGTTTAATTTACATAAGTGATAAACTAAGTTATACCCTTATTTAGGAGTTGAGCAGTATAGAATGCCCTTCTTACCACTGTGGAGACATGACGATCAAAAGTAGGATTGCTCTCAATCTGTGTGTTATCACATCTGATGTTGTTAATCTTCATTCAGTCATTACTGATGGGTCATCGATTCCGTCCACGGAACCGAGCCGGCCATATGCCAAGCTTGCGTCAGCCAAAAACTCTCGAGCTAAGATGTTACCCAGCATGCCCCTCTCCCTGTTACCTCAGATCTCGTTTGCTGCATTGCCTAATGCCCGTGTCAATTCACTTCTCTTGAGTTAAGTATATTTGTTCGATATTTTATCAGATATTTCAAAAATTTACCAAGTTTTATTAATAGCTAAGTCTTTATCTTACCGTATTGCATTATTTTTCAGTATTTCAAAATATTTCTTACCTTTTTAGGTAATCTCTTCTTCTTTACCCTTTTGACTAGCCTCTCTCATACCATTGTTTGTAATTTCTTCTTTTTCTTTCTTCTTTGAATAATGATGTCTGACAAAAAAAAAGAAGGAAGTCCTGGTTTTTAAAAGGTGTTTAGACGCACATGTTTTGTGTGTATACTGTTTGGGTGTCTCCCACCTCATTGTTGACCTTCTGTGTGGGATATATAAGAATTTTTCTATCATACATTGAATGAGAGGAAAAATAAGTGTTTTTAAATGGCCTCCTAAAAACTTCCTTCAGCGAGGCTATGTCTGGACCGGAGGTTTCATCGCCTCCTTTGAAGCCCCACAAAAAAAAAAAAAAAAAAACGACGTCTTGTTGAGATGTCCTCGAGGTCTCTTCCATCGTTTCCCACTGGAGACCCTAGGAATCGAGACTCAAAAAGTTGAAACTGACAAAACCATTGGAATTGACTTTATCTCCAACTAAGACATCCACACCTTTTTCGGCTCCAAAGCACTTGATGCAGACCTCTTCGGCACTGAGGTTCCTCTGAGCAGACATAGTTGACACCGTCTCTGAAATTGGTGCAGACCTCTTCGGTTCCAATCATGGTGCAGACCTCTTCAGCTCCTTTCATGGTGCAGACCTCTTCAGCACCTATCATGGTGCAGACCTCTTCAGCACCGACCAGTGGTGCAGACCTCTTTGGCACTGACCAATGGTGCAGACCTCTTTGGCACTGACCAATGGTGCAGACCTCTTTGGCACTGACCAATGGTGCAGACCTCTTTGGCACAGAGCAATGGTGCAGACCTCTTCTGCACCGACCAATGGTGCAGACCCTTTCGGAAAACGAAGTTATGTCTTACCATAATGTTCCATCTGTATTGTTGATCCTCGTTCAGTCATTACATATGGGTATCAGTTCCGAGGTCGGAACCGAGCCGGCCATTTTCCAAGCTCGCGTCAGCTACAAACTCTCAAGCTATACTCTTACCCATAATTCCCCTCTCCCTGTTACCTCAGATTGAGTTTGCAAGTTAAAAGAAGGTAGAGGCTACCTCTGGTCAAATGACCTAAGAGAACCAGATGGTGAGATCCACTAGAAGCCACAGGAGGGGGAAGGAGGGAGGGTCGTAATGACTGAACAAGGATCAACAATACAGATGGAACATTATGGTAAGACATAACTTCTTTATCTGATATTGTTAATCCTTGTTCTTTCCTTATGTATGGAACAGAGTCCCCAGCTACCTCTATTCCTGGGAGACTCTCATGGAAGGACATTTCTGAGCACCATAGAACCAAAAGATGCTCTTCCCCTGGAGGCCAAATCCAATTTATAATGATTGATGAAGGTATGAGGCATAGCCCAAGTTGCAGCTGCACTGATGTCATGTAAAGAAGTTCTGGCATGGAAGGCAGCAGAAGTTGCCACCGACCTTATCGAATGAGCCTTCATGGTAGTAGGCAATGGAATATTATGTTGTGTATAAATGAAGGTCACACAGTCTTTCAACCATCTAGCTAATGTGACCTTAGCAACAGCAGATTCTAATCTAGGTCCAGAATAGGCCAAAAATAACTGGTCAGATTTACGAGAGGACCTAGTCCTGTTTAAGTAAAAACAGATTTGCCTGTGAATATCTAGGGTATGTAGGCAATACTTTCCTCTGTTTGAATGATTGGAAAAGAAAACTGGCAATTCAATGGTTTGATTAATGGACATTTCAGAAATCACTTTTGGCAGAAATTAAGGATTAGTTCTCAAAGACACTCTATCTCTATGAAAATTAATGTATCAGCTCTTGATGCATAAAGCTTGAAGCTCAGAGATACATCTGGCAGAAGTAATGGCAACCAAAAACAAGGTTTTCCATGACAAATATTTGAGGTCACAAGAAGAAGCTGGTTCGAAGGGTGGCATTGTCAGAGCTTGTAGAATTAATGATAGATCCCATGGTTGAATAGGTTCTCTAAAAGGTGGCTTCAGATGATTCACACCTTTTATGAAGGCCTTGCACAATTTGTATGACATAAGAGAGGAGTCTTGGACACCCTCATGGAAATTAGATATTGCAGCCAAATAAACTCTCATGGTAGAGGCCGATAGACCCGATTGAAAAAGGTCGGCCAGATACTCTAGTATTATTGACACTGGTGCTGAGAAGGGATTTACTTGTTTTTCTTTCAGCCAACAGGTAAATCTTTTCCACTTGCTTAGATAAGTAATTTTAGTGGAAGACTTATGAGATGCAATGAGAATGTCACGTACTGATAAAGAAAGATCATTCTGCCTGGCAATCAAGGGAATTGGAGTAGCCAAGCTATGAGCTACAGGCTATCCAAGTTGGGATGAATCAGGTTCTGTGGATGTGAGATCAACTCCGGGGTTGGATGGAGAATCCATGGTTGATCTAGTAGGTGAGGCCAAAGGAAGGGGAACCAAATCTGACGAGGCCAATATGGTGCTATGAGGATCACCTTGCTCTTCAACCGATAGGCTTTCTTCAGAAACTGGGGAATGAGGGGAAAAGGTGGGAATGCATAAAGAAGACCTGAGGGCCAATCATGGACTAGAGCATCCCTGGGTGACTGTCCCAGAGGGGGAATCAGGGTGAAGTAGTTGCTGCATTTGTAGTTGGTTGGGGATGCAAAGAGGTCGCAGCAAGGATGGCCCCAGTGGTGGAAGATCTCTGCCACTATCAAGTGATTCAGGGACCACTCATGAGGTTGTAGAATGCACTTGTTGAGTCTGTCTGCTATCACGTTGGAACTCCCGGGAATGTCCTTTGCTAGAAGAAAATGGTTGGTGGCCATCGCCCATTGCCATATCCTCACGGCCTCTCGACAAAGGGGGTAAGATTTGGTTCCACCTTGTTTGTTGATGTACCAGACCACCGGCATGTTGTCTGATTGAATCGCTATCATCCCAGAAGGCAGCAGGGGATGGAATGCTTGCAGTGCCAGAAGCACCGCCCTCACCTCTAGAAAATTTATATGCAGTTGGGCCTCCAATTTGACCAAGTGCCTTGGACTGTCTGTCCCTGACATAGCCCCCCCACCCCATCAGGGAGGTGTCCATGGTCACTGTGGCCTTGGGTTGCTGGGGGGAGAAGGGGCGAGACCATTGTGATGGATTGTGTGTCATCCACCAATTTAAATCCTGTTTGCACCTGTGGGTTACTCGAATCTTGGCTGAAAGAGGATGCTGAAAAGGATACCATTGGGTGAGCAGTAGCCATTGTAGAAGCCTCTTATGAAACCTGGCCAGGGGGACAATGGTGATGGAGGCTGCCATGGAACCCAACAGCTTTAGGGCAGAGTGAGCTGTGAATTTCTCCCTTGAAAGGATTGGGATAAGTTATTGCTTTATCCTTAGAATTCTGTGCTCTGAAATGGCAGCTCTGCAGTTCTTTGTATCCAAGATAACCCCTATGAATTCTGTGGACTGAGATGGGGTGAGATTGGATTTTTGCCAGTTTATGATTATGCCTAGCCTTTGTAAAGTGAGGAGAGAGTATGCCGGGCTTCTTTGTAATTTTTTTACCAGTTTTCTTCCAGTAGATGTCTGGTGGGGTTGGAAACAAGCCAGTCATCTAGGTATGGAAACACCTGGAATCCTTGTAGTTGCAAGTGAGCTGTGACATCTGCCATGCACTTTGGGAACACTCTGGGGGCTGTAGAGAGTCCGAAGGGCAGTACTCTGAACTGGTAGTGACTGGCTCCTGCACGGAAGTGCAGAAATCTTCTTGATGGCCTGTCCACTTTTATGTGGTAGTACGCATCTTGAAGATCTATCGAGCACATCCAATTGTCTTTTTCCAAAAGCGGGAGGATAGACTGTATTATGACCATCTGGAATTTTTGTACTCTCACATACTTGTTCAATACACTGAGATCCAAAATTGGTCTCCAGTCCCTGGTTTTCTTTGGCAACAGAAATAGTCTTGAGTAGAATCCAGATCCTATCTGGTCTGCAGGGACTATTTGGATGACTTTCTTCCTTAGCAGTTTTTCTATCTCTAGTGCTGCTTCTTCCCTTTTTACTGGGTGGAACATTGGGAAGGTTTTTTGAAGGGACAGGACAAAGATCAAAGGGGATATGATAACCTCTGGTTATAATCCTTTGTATCCAAGAATCGGTGGTGATGGTTAGCCAGGCAGAAGGGTACAAGGAGAAACGACCCTCAACCACTTCCAGAGGAAAGGAGTTGGGCCGTTCTTCAGGAGCGCTGGTAGGATTGGCCAGGGAAAGAGTCCCTGGAACCCTGGTTACACGGACCCCCCTCTGCCCCAAAAGGAGCGTCTTCCCTGTGAGTTTTCCCCTCTGCCTCTAGGGGAGAACTTGGCCTATGTGTCACGGAAAGGACCCGGAGATTTCTTGAACCATATTTTCCCACTCTCTTGGTTTTGGGAGAAAGCACATTGAGGGGAATAAGAAGGGATACCTACGGCAAAAGGGTCTTACCGTCCTGTCCACATCTGGTCAGTGTGCTTTTAACTTTGGGTCCAAACAACGAAGAGGCCTCAATGGGAGTGTTAAGAAAGGAAGCCTTAAAGGGTTCCGCGAAATTGCACAAGCACATCCAGGCTTGTCGTCTCAAGACCACAGCTGAACCCACCACTATAGCTGCTCCTTCTGATGCATGAGATATCAGTCGCATAGAGGAGTTAGATATTGACTCAATGGTGGCCAGCTGAGAGGCCACTTTGTCACAGACCTCATCAGACATGGCACCAGCCAAGGTTTCAGAGAGCTTGGAAATCAGATCCCTTTGAAGCTTGGTAAAGTGTGCCATATAATTCAGGGACCTGATAGTAAAGGTTGCTAATGCAAAGGTGCACTTCCCTATCCTGTCCAGGGCCCAGGACTCTTTGTTAGGTGGATGGACAGTCTGGCTTTCTTCTTCCACCAGATCCTTTTTTGTTGTGGTCGCCACCACCAGAGCATCCACAGGAAGACCTTTAGACCAATGGGGATCTGTAGCAGGAGGGGACAAAATCTTATCTGGCCTCCAGGGAATAGCCTCAATGGTGTCAGGAGCCTTCCACGCATGCTGCACAATGAGCCGGACAAGTTTATCGGCAGGAGGAGTAACCCAGGAGGTAGGAGGCTGGGCGTGAAAGGCCTTCAGGAACACAGACTCCTCAGAGGTCAGATTAGAGGACTGCCAGTCACCTCTCTGTTTAAGGATTTTGAGATATCACCAAAGGATACCTCAGAGGGTGGCCGAGGGGATCCTTCCTCCTCATCAAAGTCTGTGTCTTCAATGAGGCACTCCTCTGTGAAGTCCATGTGCTTTGTCTTACACAAACTTTTCTGGTGGACTTCCACAGAGGGAGAAGCTGGGGAAGACAGCGGAAAAGGGGTTTCCTGTGGGAATATGTCCTGAGGCCCTTGCACCCGGTGTCCGCTAGGTGTGACTTGTGAAAACAGTGTACCAGAGGAGGGTGGGGGGATAGACAGCACGGTATCACCAGCAGAAGCCAGAGCCTTCTTCATCAGTTAAAAGGCTGGTCCACCTGAAGAGGGGTGAGTGTCCAGGACAGGGGTCACCCCTCCCCTAAGTGGCTCAGCCGGCCAACTTGGAGTCCCCGGATTGCTTTGGAACAGTAAATTATGTGTGTCACAACTGTCATCCTGGGTCATAGCAAAACTCTCCTGCCACGAAGGCAACTGCAGTTCCTTAGTGAGATCCATAAAGGGAACTGCAAAGGGGGAAGACTGTGCTATATCAATGGACTTCAAAGGCAATGAAGGAGGAGAATAAGAAGGGGTCGTTGGAGATGGGTGATCACCTCCCAAGGAATGATAGGTCCTGGGGAGGCAGGATACCTCTGGCCAGAAGCACTTGATCCACAAGACACAGCACATCGTGTTCAGAAAGGCTTCTAGTGGACCTCATGGAGACTGAGGGAGAAACAGGTCTGTCCACAGAAGAGACAAGCTTGGTGCCCATCTCACCAGTCTGCACCGAGAACAATGGTGCCGAGAGAGACTGGTCTGTGGGTGTCTGCACTGAATTAATCATTGGTGCCAAGGTCACGGTCTGCACTGACACAAGGATCGGTGCCAAAGTGGTTGCCGGTACCGAAGCTGGAACCGACAAAATTGCAGCCAATAACTGAGGCGTCGGTTCTGAGTAAGATGTTGGAGCTGACGTGGTCAAGATCTGTGCCAACTGAACGGTCTGTGCCGATGCAGTAGTCGTAATAGTCTGAACCGAGGAGCCCCTCAGTGCCGATATAGTAAAGGCTACAGGAGAAGACGGAGCCGAGATCATTGATGGTGCTGCAGGCCTCGGTGCCAAAGATCTAGGCCCCGAAAACACTGGGGCTGACTGAGTGAGCTCTGAAGCAGAAACTTTAGCCTTTTTAGGTCTTGGTTGGTGGGAGTCCCCAGCCAGGGACGAAGGCAAAGACTTGGCCTTAGTAGGATCATCCAAAAGTTTCTTATGGGCTCTAGGAGGGGTTGAAGCCTCCGACCCAGAAATAGGCTCTGAAAAGGGAGATTTGAGAAGTCCCTTCAGCAACAACTTATTTTTCCTTTCCAACAAGGTTCTGTTAGAAAAATTTTTACAAATAGCATAGGGCGGGTCAACAGATAAGTGGGACACACCCAAGCAATAAACGCACAAAGAGTGGGCATCTGATGTAGGTAATTTGTGTCCACAATCAGAACATCTTTTAAATCCCGAACTACCTTTCTTATCTGCCATGATAGAAAAAGGGGACAGTAGAAAGGGTGCCAGCAATGGTACAAAAGAATACCCGAAGGTATGAAGAAAGGAAGAAATTACCAATGATGGTAAGGGAGAAATACCTCATGGTAAAAGGGCAGAGTAAAGAGAAAAAAACTCAATAAAGTATGGTCACTAAATGTGATAGGGTAAGAGACAACAAAATAGAAGCTTTTCTGACAGAAAAAGTTATATATATGACTAGTCTGACAACAAATATCTATACTTAGCTCAAGAGAAGCAGCTTGACATGACCGAATGGCAACACGGCAAACAAAATCTGAGGTAACAGGGAGAGGGGGATTACGGGTAAGAGTTTAGCTCGAGAGTTTGTAGCTGACGTGAGCTTGGAAAATGGCCAGCTCGGTTCCGAGGTCGGAACCGATACCCATACGTAAGGAATGAACAAGGATTAACAATATCAGATTCAATGTTCTTTTCTGTTCAGACCTCTTCGGCACCGACAGGCAGACATTTGCGGTGCCGACCTCGGGGTGCAGACACCTTTGGCACTGACCTTTTTGGTGCAGACAACCTCCTCAGCACCGATGACCTTGTTCTCGGTGCAGACACCTTCGGTACCATCTCTGATGGTGCAGACCTCATTGGCACCAGGGTTTGTGGTGCATACTATCTTTAGTGCAGACATCATTCGTTCAAGCTAGGATCAGAACTATCTATGCAGTGGGCCTTGTCGATTAACTGCTTGTGGCCAGAGGAATTTCTACCTCCAGGAAATCTCTCCCCTTGGAGGTGATCATTTTTCTCCACAGACTCCAACCTATTCGCCTGCATGTCCCACTGGTCACTTCTCATGACAGTAGCTATGCCGTTGGTCCACCCCCGCTTCACAGCCCTCTTGAGACTCCAGACCAGGGGGATGGAGTCTCAAGAGGGCTGTGAAGCAGAGGCACACCAACGGCACAGCTACTGTGCCATTGGTGCACCATTGGTGGCCTCCACTTCACAGCCCTCTTGAGACTCCATACCAGGGGCTGGTTCATCATGGTGGGGTGTGCCCCCGGTTTCAAGGTTGTCATGCTTGGTTCCAGGCTCCCATCCCTCCTCAAGTGGGCCAGCCTTCTGGGTCATGGAGAGGCCCTTGCCCCGGTAGGCAAGTCTATACAGTCGGAATCTATCTCCTCCTCTGGGCTGCAGTTGATCAAGCCACTCCCCACTCCTGTTGGACACCGGGCACAGGAGTCTCAGGACAACCCTCCCACAGGAGACCCCTTCTACGTTGTCCTCTCCAGAACCTCCCTCTGAGGAAGTACATCATAAGAGCATATGCAAGAGGAAGCACGTGGACTCCCTGGTAGAGTCCTTGATGGAAGACACAGATTTCAGTGATGGGGAAGGGTCCCTATGGTCACCCTCTGATGAGGTGTCCTTTGATGACATCCTCGATATCCTGAAACAGATAGGTGATTGGAAGTCCTCCAACCCTTCCTCAAAGGAGTCTGTGTTCCTGCAGGCTTTCCGTGCCTGGCCCCCTACCTCCTGGGTTACTCCACCTGCCGACAAATTCATCGTGCAGAGTGCTGGAAGGCTCCTGACACTATTAAAGCTATTCCCTGGAGGCCAGATAAAATCTTCTCTCCCCCTGACAGTGATCCCCACTGGTCTAAAGGTCTCTCAGTAGATGTCAAGAAGAGAGCCAGACTGCCCATCGACCCAACAAGGAGTCCCAGGCGGTGGACAGACTTGGGAAGCATGTTTTCGCGTCATCGACCTTTGTAGTCAGGTCCTTGAACTTTTTGGCACATTTCACTAGGCTTCAAAGGGACTTAATAACTGAACTCCCTGAATTCTTGGCTGGAGCTGTCTCTGATGAGATCCATGACAAAGTGTCCTCACAGTTAACCACCCTTGAATCCGTCTCCAACTCCTCCATGCGCCTGATTTCTCACGCCATGGAAGGAGCAGCTAGAGTGGCAGGTGCAGGCATAGTCATGAGACAGCATGCCTGGATACACATTTGTGACTTTGCGGACCCCTTCAAGGCTTCCTTACTGAATGCTCCCATGAAAGATTCTTCTTTGTTTGGACCCAAACTAAAAGACACACTGGCTAGATGCGAACAAGATGGTAAGACCCTATCTGCCATTGGTGTCCGTTTCTCCTCCCCTCAGAGATTCTGTTTCAGAAATCAAAGGAGTGGAAAGATGTGGCATAAGAAATCACACGGCCCTTTCTGTGATGCACATGCCGAGTTCTCCCCCAGGGGCAGAGGGGTAAACTCCAATAGAAGAAGCCCTTTTGGGGGGGGTTCCTATTATGTGATCAAAGTTTTGTAGCTTCGAACACAATATCAAACTTGTCTGTTTGAAGTTTCAAAACTTCGAACACGAAAAAAAAAATAAAAGATGCAACAGTAAACTAACTGTTGTAAGCACATCCCCCATTCTTTAAATATACCAACTCCGAAATTGTGCTACAGTGCAGTAAAGGGAAATATTCTCTTTCCGCACTATAGTGCGGTCTCGGAGTTGGTATATTTAAAGAGAGGAGGGAGGTGCAGGGGGTCTTGCTCCCCTGCTTGCAACAGTTAGTTTACTGCTGCATCTTTTAATTTTTTTTTTTTTTTTGTGTTCGAACTTCAGCAAGTTCAACTATGTGGTTTCGACCATATAGGGTTCAAACTTGTTGAAGTTTGATAACATAATAGGAACCCCTTTCAGGGCAGGGGAGGTCCACGAAACCAGGGTTCCAGGGATTCTTTCTCTGGTCAACCCTACCAGCGCTCCTGAAGAGTGGCCCAGCTGTTTACCTCTGGAAGCAGTTGGGGGCATTTCTCCTTGTACCCTTCTGCCTGGCAAATCATAACCACAGATTCTTGGGTACAATGGATAATCACCAGAGGCCAACACATCCCCTCCAATCTTTGTCCTGTCCCCCCTCAAAAACTAAAGAGAAGAAGCAGCACTACAGATATCAAAGTTGCTAAAAAACAGTCATCCAAATAGTCCCCCCAGACCAGATAGGATCTGAATTCTACTCAAGACTCTTTTTAGTACCAAAAAAGACCGGGGACTGGAGACCAATTTTGGATCTCAGTCTGTTAAACAAATTTGTAAAGGTACAGAAATTCCGTATGTTCACGGTACAGTCTATCCTTTCACTGTTGGAAAAAGATGATTGGATGTGCTCTATAGATCTTCAGGATGCGTATTACCACATAAAAATGGACAAACCATCGAGAAGATTTCTTCGCTTCTGTGCGGTAGCCAGTCATTACCAGTTTCGAGGACTGCCCTTCGGACTCTCTACAGCCCCCAGAGTGTTCACCAAGTGCATGGCAGTCATCACAGCCCACCTGTGACTTCAAGCATTCCAGGTGTTTCCGTATCTAGATGACTGGCTCATTACCTCCCCCCACCAGGCATCTACTGGAAGAAGCCATGGCATACTCTCTTCACACAGCACAAACCCTAGGCATTTCCATAAACTGGCAGAAGTCCTGCCTTACCCCTTTTCAGCCTCTAGAGTTTATTGCTGTTTTTCTAGACACACGTTTTCTTCCCCAATCATTCAAACAGAGGAAAGTATTGCCTACATACCCTAGACATTGCACAAACAAATCCATTTTTATTTGGACAGAACGAGACCTTCTTGCAAATCAGATTGGTTATTTCTGGCCTTTTCTGGACCTAGATTAGGATGTCCCATTTCTAAGGTCACATTGGCTAAATGGTTGAAAGACTGTGTAACATTTATTTACAAAAAGCACAACATCCCTTTAACCCAAACTGTAAGGGCCCATTCTACAAGGTCAGTAGCAACCTCTGCTGCCTTCCATGCTAGAGCTTCTCTAAGTGACATCTGTGCAGCTGCAACTTGGGCCAGACCTCATACTTTCATCACTCATTACAAATTGGATTTGGCCTCTAGAGGAAGAGCTTCATTTGGTTCAGTGTTGCTCAGGAATGTCCTTCCATGAGGGCCTCCCAGGAATAAAAGTAGCTGGGGACTCTGTCCCATCAGTAATGACTGAACGAAGATTAACAACATCAGATAAAAAAGTTATGTCTTACCATAACGTTCCATCTGTGTGATTGATCTTCGTTCAGTCATTACCTCCCACCCTCCTTCCCCTTCCGAAGGTTTCTAGTGGATCTCATTGTCCTATAACAGCAGGTCATTTTGACCAGAGGTAGTCTCTGCTTCTTTCTGCAACTTGCAAACTTGATCTGACGTAACAGGGAGAGGGGCATGCTGAGTAACATCTTAGCTTGAGGGTTTTTGGCTGATAGGATGGAACCAATAACCCATCAATAATGACTGAACGAAGATCAACAACACAGATGGAATGTTATGGTAAGACATAACTTCTTTTTCTCACACCACTGATTGTGTACTTAGGGTGTAGCTACTAAAGTGATAGTTATCAGGAACATCATTCTTACTGAAAAGGGGCAATAGTAATTTTTTTGGCATTCATTTTAAGTTCATGAGTTTGGGACCGATATTTGGTTGCTTTTAGCTCCCTTGTAGAATGATGACATCATTTGGAGAATCTATGACCGTTCACAGTTTGCAGTCATCATCAAACTTTGACAGGCACAGACTGTTGGTTTTTGCTTGTACTTTGGAAAGCTGGACTGTTCCCTGTTGAACACCACTGAATACAGGTTTGTTGTTGGAGGTATATTCCCTTATTTGACTATATGCTTATCAGGCATGATCTCCCTTTGACAAATGCAAAATGAGTAGGGTCAATTGTTTGGAGATTGCTATATCTTTGAGGATAAGGTCCATGCTAATTCTCTCCATTTCTTTGCATAGGTCTGCAGTTACCAGGGTCAGTGGAAGCACCACAAATGTGAAACAGCATAATTCAGCTGCTTATGCTGTAATTAGCATGCCATGGTGCTTACCTCATTGCGTGGCTCCGCACACCATGTAGAGTTGCTTACTGAATCTAAAACTGTGTTACTGTTTGTGCACCGCACTGTGGTGTGCACACAGTGTAAACAGATCATGCAGTCTTTATTGAATCCGGCTATATGTTTAATTTGTTTGTCCAGCTTGTTTATTTCAATTTACAAATTTTTAGTTCAATCTCTTTTCCATTTCTTATATTTGTTTGTCTCTCATCTTAATTAAGTATCCTGTTCTTATGGAAATTTATCTTCCTGAAGTTCTGTGCCTAGATCTTAATGTTAAATGTTTTTTTTGATTCTTTTGCATTCTCTTTCAAAACTTTTGACTTTCCTTCTGCAGTTTCTCCACTGAACTCAACACTCCATTTAGTTTTGCTTCCATATACTTCTTCTTTTTTCTTCTTTTTCTTTTGGCTTTTCCCAGTTAGGGGTCACCACAGCAGAACTCTGGTCCGCTAATGATTGGCAGTCGATTTTTGTGGTGTCAAGGTGCCAGCCCAACGCCCAACCTTCAACGAAGATACGCCCATTCACGCATGTTTTTCGAATGCCACTTGACCGCAGGGAGGACATGCAGACTCCACAAAAAAGGCGCTCCAGCCGAGAATCGAATGGGAGGACCTCTTAATGTGAGGCAACAACGCTACTGCGGCACCACCACGGCTTATAATATGTTATTAATTTTCTGTGCATTGGTTTAGATTTCAGTTTGGCAAAATTATTTAGCACAAAATTAACCTTTATAACCCCGTGATCACTGCAAATCAATTGTGATAAAACTTGATATGAAGTGACATTGATTTTCTTTTGGAACATAATGTCTAGTATGTAAAATTTTTGTTGGAAATGATTTTAAAGCATTTGGGGTAAAAAAAAAAAAAACAATGAAAGTAAAACATTGTGCACATTCTTGACATTTTTCAAACTTGAAGCAAAGAGCAACTTGGTAAGATTTTTGCAACATGAGAAAGTGTAAGATCCTGTTTCAAATACCAGTTCTAGATCAGGAAGGTACATCACTTCATATCTGAATTGGCTGAGATGCAAGAAGTTGAGACTGATGAAATGTATTCAGTGTCCAGGCACAAAGCATATATGTATTGAAGAGCTGGGCTGTAATTTAGCCGTACCACATACAATGCATAGCAATAGCAAAGGCATTTTCATGGCATTGCTGATTTATTCACAGACTTAGCAGCTTGCCAGAGATAACATATTTAGGTAAGTCCAGATACTAGTCTAGTAATACATGCTCTTTGGAAAGTACTTGTAGCTCTTATGAGTACAAATGAGCTGTAACTATGGTAAATGGAAAGTTTGGGTGTTATTACAATACACACAAAACCATGTCAAATTTTGTTTTTGGTTTTGTCTGCAAGATATGACTAAAGTGACTAAAACAGAGGATTACATGTTAGTTTTGGATATGGAAGTCTTTGTTGTATTAGATGCAAACAATGAGTTTTGGAAGATAAAACAAGATGAGGAAAGGGCATATATTTAATGTCATTTAGAGGAGCTAAATTCACACTACAAAGCCTGAAATACTGTCCATCTGAACATAAACTGTTATATAGCCACCAAAAGAAGGCAGTAAGATTTGTGCAGCTGTAAAGAACGCCATTCTGTGAATATTGATATCATAGATTCGTTTCTTGCCAATTTTTTTGTTGTGATAAAAGAATATGTTGTGTGGGTTAGGAGTAGACTGTTATAAACATTACTCAATTTAGGAAGCAAGATTACTGTTGTAAAAGAAACCTTTGTTCCTAATGTTCGGAACATTTTAGCTAGAAAATGAGATACTGAATACACATGTGATGTAAAAAGTGTCTATCCCACAACAAATATAATACTGTATACTTCACCGGTTCTGTAAAACACTCCCTGGGATTTTCTATACCTTGCATGGTGTGCAAGATCGGTGCAGGAGCTCTGGCAGGCAATATGTCTGCCGTGCGATCCAGTAACAGCCTGCAAGGGCGTGCATGAATGCTCCTTCACTAATCCTGCACAGACTAAGCCCTGTATGCAAATCTCCCCATTTGCAAAAGAAATCTATGCAAATTAGGTGATTTTGCAATCCTGGAAGCTTGCAACCGTCCATGCAGAATTAGTGCAATCTGCAGAAATGTACTCAGTTAGTAACCAAGTACATTTCTGCAAAATCCAAAATGGGGCTGTGACAGCTCCAAATAAAGGCTGCATATCATGTAGTAAGCATTTTCTTGGCCAAGTATAAAGTCATTGACATTGCAAACAGTGAAAAAATCAACTTTTATTTTATTTTTGCCAATCACGGCTGTTTAAGCATAGGGCAGCAGCACGCAAATGGGATCGGGGGAGAAATAACAAAATAAACCTAAATTAACCATTCTAACTAAAATCAGTATTCTGCCATGCAAGTCAATGGCAGGCAGAAGACAACATGGCCGGTGAGTAGTGGTTGCTAAGGGGGGAGACTCAGTGTGAGACATGTAACTATGCATTAGCAGCCAATCCTATGCAAATGAGGGGAATGATAGTGAATCCCAGTCTTTCCCAGCATGTGAAGCAGGTCCCAACAGTGTAAGAGAAGGAATAGCTTGGTGCAAGCCTAGGAGTTAGGTGACTTCATGGGGGGTGTCAGGCATACTGTAAGCGGATTGGAGCCCTGTGGCTTGGGTTTGCTCCTAGCTTAGCACAGCTAAGCTAGGAGGTGTGTCTGAATCTGCCTAGCACTCTTTATATTGCCTAAGCGGGTGTGCGCACCACACACCGGGTTTTAAAGGAAGAAAAAGAAAGTTAAACCAGGAAATAACTGCACTGTGCACATTTGAGCACTCTGTTTGCGCGGCATGCCCCCGGGCTTAAACAGGAAGTCAATGGGAAGGGAAAACAACAGTAGGAAAGTAATCAAGGAGAACTAGCATAGCTGGTATGTGAAATGTATCAGAATCAACCAGTTACACAGGCAGCAGACCAGCCCAGCCCAAAACACTACTATAAACTATGCAAATACCTTCCCCTCTGTTTTTTCCCACACTCTACACCACCCGTGTATAAGAGTGGGGAAATTTTAACAAACAAACCTACAAAATGAGAAGGGCTGCAGCAGGCAACATAGAACAACATGTGCAAGAGGCTAAGGGTGGTGAGGATGTGAATGCTGCCAATCAACTCACAGTGAGGAGACGGAGAAGAGTGTACAGACCGAGGGTAACTTACCAGGGGCTACATGAGCTGGAGATAGTGAAGTGCTATAGGGTGGACAAAGACCTCCTACAGCAAATTGTTGCACTGTGCTGGCCACACCTGACACACCAAACTGACCGAGGGGAACCCAACCCAGTGGATACCAAGGTATGTGTAGGCCTAGGAATACTAGCCACAGGTACCTCTCAAACCTCAACTGGGGATATCATGGGGATCTCACAGACATCAGCATCTAGATTATTCCACCAGTTCCTGGATGCCATGTCAGTACATGCGAGTGAGCACATATATTTCCCCAACACCCGTGAGATTTTGGCCAGCAATATGCTTCTCTTCCACAAAATAGCAGAATACCCTGAGGTAGTGGGTGCTATAAACTGCACGCACATAGGTTCATAGGTAGGTACTAAGCTAGTTGCCCTAGGGCCTATATAAGCCTAGTCAAAAGGTACACTGGCTTTCGCCACCCAAGAAAATTATTTTCCTGTGCCACTGTCGAGCAGACCCACAGAAGTGATCCCCGGGGTGAATTTCCTATCTCCCATCCAATCATCATGATTTTTCTTGAAGAGTGCTAATGAGGAGCTTTGTTTGATATAGATAGGTAGTTTGTTCCAGAGTATGGGAAGTCTCTGGGACAGGAATCTATCCCTCCAGCATGTTTTGTTTATTGTGGTGACAAGGTTTAGGTCCCTAGAGCATGTAGTTCATAGGGATTTGGATTTTTTTTTAAGTGGAGCATGTCTAAAAGCTCTGGGTTTGACATAGCTTTGTGTGTTAGGCAGAGATCACCTCTGAGTAGGCGATATGTGACTGAGTAAAGCTGCAATTGTTTTGAGATGGTCTGCATAGGGCATTTGTTTGAGGCTGGTAATCCTCTTTGTGAGTTATTTCTGTGGCCTTTCCAGTCGTTGTAGATGTCTTGTGAGGTACATACCAAAAGGGGCATTGTACTCTATAATGGGTCTAATGAATGACGAGTAGAGGGGAACAATGTCCTCTTTTTTCCTGGATGAGAAACCTTTTGTGATGAGGTGTGCCACGTAGAAGGATTTCCTGACTACTGTGGCGATGTGATTATCAAAGGAGAGACTGCTGTCCACCTGTGTCCCAAGGTCTCTTATCACACTTTCGGTGTTAAGTAGACTACCACCTATGTGGTAGTTCATGAGTACAGAGTTTTTACCAAAAGGGATGGCAATGCACTTTCTGGCATTGAGCTTGAAGCCATGACTTTGACACCAGGCATCTGTCTCAGCGAGGCCCTTTTGTAGGATATCCACATCTTTTGGAGTTTTGATTATGGCTCCTAGTTTGCAGTCATCTACGAACTTCATCAGCCAAAGATCTTCTGTGCTAGCCTGTACTTCAGAGACGTAGATACCGAACAGGAGAGGACCCAGGACTGAACCCTGTGGTACTCCACTTGTCACTGGTCTGAAGCTGGATTTGGAATCTGCTACTTTCACAGTGTGGGTTCTGTCAGTGAGGCAGTTGGCAACCCATCTTGTGACACAGGGATTTATACCTAGTTTAGTGAGTTTATCTATAATTCCAGAGTGGAGGATGGTGTCGAAAGCCTTGGCGAGATCTAGATAGGCTGTGTGAACCACCTTACCCTCATCTACGGCTTTGGTGACTGCTTCAAAGAAGTCTATCAGGTTTAGGAGACATAATCTGCCTTTTACAAACCTGAACTGGGTGGGGTCCTGAGTTTGGAGATTACCAGTGTCATTTTTTATAAGTTCCATGATGATACATTCCATAGCCTTGCAGACCAGGCTCGTTAGGCTAATGGGGCAGTTGTTTCCGGGGTCTGTGGTGGCTCCCCTTTGTGGAGTGAGATAACCGTCGCTGTGCACCATTCAGTGGGTACATAGTCTGAGGTGAGGCTATGATTGAACAGGGTACTTAGGTGGGGTGCCAGTTCGTTCTGTAGTTCATGTAGAACACAGCCTGGGATGTTGTCAGGTCCCATGGATGCTATGTTCTTGGCTTTGGATAGTGTGCTTTTTACCTGTGCAGTTGTGATTACAGGAACTTTGCATTCTTCTGGTATAGAGATGGGCCCTTTAGGGGGTGACAGGGGGGTAAAGTTAGCACTGAACCTATCTGCCAGGATGCTGGCAATATCAGTTGGTTCTGTATATTTAGTGCCATTGTGCTGTAACAGAGCAGATCTGAGTGTTGCCACTGAGATTCTTAACATAGCTATAGAATGCTTTGTCATTGTCTTTAGAGTCAGTGGTGACTGTGTTTTCGTAACTAGCTTTGGATGATTTTATGAGGGATCTGAGCTTCTTACTGAGGCTGACAAGGGAGTTTCTCCACTCATGGGATTTTACTCTTTTTTGCAACAGTTTCTTTCTTCTGTTGTAGAGTTTGTTTATGGCAGGGGACCACCAGATTGGCTTCCTTTTTTGGAGGATAGCATCTTGGTTCTATTAGGGATTGCACGATCCATGCACTCGTGTAAGTGCTTCTAAAGTGCATTTGTGTAGGATTCAGCAGTCATACCTCTATAGTCTGTCAGCATGGGTGTTGTGAATTTTGCCACTTCTGTCTTAAGAAGTGTGAAGTTGGCTTTGGAGAATTTTTTTACTGTGGTTTCCCTAATGGAGGGTGGGGAGGGATGTGGATGTCTAGGGTGATTAGTTTGTGGTCAGATCTGACCAACGAGGAATTGAGCTCTGGTGTGGAGCACCTGTTGCCCATGTTGGTAATAACCAGGTCTAGGATATTGCTGCCCCTGGTGGGGGTGTGGATAAGTTGATCCAAGGCATTGGAATTTATGAATTCCAGAAAACGTTGAGCACAAGAGTTGGTACATGAGTAATTTTCCCAGTTAATGGTGGGGTAGTTGAAATCACCCATTATTAGGGTGTTAGGTTGTACCCTAATATTTTCCAGTGTATCAAGAAAGGAGGAGTGGGAATCCTGGGACATGGTGGAGGATCTGTAGCAAGCTACAATTTGGATTGCTGTCTTGCCCAGAGTTAGTTGCACTTGGATAATCTCAGATGCATTATGCTGAGCAACTAGCCTGGAGGTGTGGATATCCTTAATGAATATGGACACGCCTCCGCCTTTAGTGTTTCGGTCCAGGTTAGGTGGCCGAAAGGTGTGGTATGAATTATAGCCTGGTAATGGAGGGGTACTCTCTGGAGCCTTGAACCAGGTCTCTGTCACTGCACAGATGTCGATGTTGCCCATTTTAAGGAGTGCCTCGAGTGAGTGCATTTTGAGGTTTAGACTTCTAGCATTGAGTAGCAATACTGTCAGATTCTTCTTGCTTGTACCTGTTATGGTGATGAATTTGTCATTTGAACCTTGCCTAAAAAAGGCACTATAGGGGTGGCTAGAGCCTTAGCCAATATCCGGAATCCCAGGGGTGAAAGGTGCAGGCCATCTCTGGCAAAGCATCATGGTTTGTTGATCATGTCATCCAAGGCAGACAGATACTGGATCCTCTTAGAATGACACCAGAAGCTTAGCCAATTGTTGAAGTCAGTCATTTTGTCCTTGTACTGTGGTATCATTCTGGGTGATGGCAGGATTCTACTCAGGGCTAGGGTCGTACCTGCCTGGGCTACAAGATCGGACAGCTCCTCCATGTCCCTTTTCATGTAGTCCAGGGAGGTACATCTCAGGTCATTCACACCAACATGGATATGCATCAAAGCACCAGCCGGTGATCAGGTTAGGGCCTACATTAACCACAGGGGCATCCCCTCCATCAACTGCAAGGTCATTTGTGATGCCCAGGGCATTATAATGAATGTGTGTGTGCTGGCTGCCCTGGAAGCTATCACGATTCCCACATATGGCATCTGACACAGCTGTACCAGAGATTTGCCAGTGGGGGCATCCCCTACGGTCACCTAGTGGGGGATGCTGATTACACACTGGAGCTGTGGCTGATGACACCCATCTGAAATGCACACACACCTAAACAAGAACACCATAATGAGGCACATGCACAGACCAGACTTACAATAGAACATGTGTTTAGGATGGTCTGGTTGCAGTTTTGGTATCTGGACACATCTGATGGAGCCTTGCAGTACTCACCAGCTACATGTATCCAAATTATTATGGTATGTGCCATGTTACACAATATGATCCTGTGGAATAAGCTGCAGCAGGAACAGCATGGGGAAGGGCCACACAGCACCCCACCAATGCCATGGCCTGCACAGGCACAGAGTGACTCAGTGGAGGAACAACCTGAGCTTGCCCCAGTCGGCAGTTGGAGGCATGCCCAGTATGCCAAGGCTGCGGCAAAGAGACAACGAATAGCACATACAGTGACACAGTAAGGACCCAGGGAATGCCACCTCTCTCTGACTTGCATATACAATAAAAGAGAACCCAAACAGCAGAAAGTGGACACCCATAGAGGCACCATGATATGTGTAACACATGCTGGAGTCACCACAGTAGCCAGTACTACACAGGGTGACAAAGCCCACTGCAGAAAATATGCTGGGCAACATGTGTGTCCATATGACTCACACATGCCAGTCAGGGTGGTTCACATACCCAACAACAGTCTCAGCCAGCAAGACAGGTGTAGACAAACCCAAACAGAGCCTGTGCTATGGCCCCTGAATGATGGCTATGGTTAATCTTCCCCCCAGGCCTACACAGACAGACTACAACAGTTCAGGCAGTGGGATGTTGGTCTGAAGGGTAGGAAGTCAGACACTAATATGTAGGGAAACCAAAGCTATGATCTGTAGTACACTGGTATGTCCTATTCAGCATGATAGGTAAGAATACAGAATGAAATGGAGTACCTGACATACCAGTATAGTCATAGCAAATGTATGCAAGTGTCAGGTGTGCCCCCATCCTATGTAGTAATGTAATAACAGTCAGGTGTGCCCCCAATCCTGTGTAGAAATGTAGAAATAGACAGGTGTGCCACCATTCTATGTAGTAATGTAATAACAGTCAGGTGTGCCACCCAATCCTGTGTAGAAATGTATAAATAGACAGGTATGCTCCCCACCCTATGTAGTAATGTAATAGTCAGGTGTGCCCCCCCCCAATCCTGTGTAGAAATGTAGAAATAGACAGGTGTGCCCCTCCATCCTACATAGTAATGTAATAACAGTCAGGTGTGCCTCCCCCAAACCTGTGTAGAAATGTAGAAATAGACAGGTGTGCCCCCCCATCCTATGTAGTAATGTAATAACAGTCAGGTGTGCCTCCCCCCAATCCTGTGTAGAAATGTAGAAATAGGCAGGTGTGCCCCCCCATCCTACCTGGTAATGCAATAACACTCAGGTGACCCCCACCCCAATCCTGTGTAGAAATGTAGAAATAGACAGGTGTGCCCCCCACCCTGCATAGTAACATAATAACAGACAGGTGTGCTCCCCAATCCTGTATAGAAATGTAGAAATAGACAGGTGTGCCCCCCATCCTACTTAGTAATGTAATAACAGCCAGGTGTGCTCCCCCATCCTCTGTAGAAATAGACAGGTGTGTCCCCATCCTATGTAGTAATGTAATAACAGTCAGGTGTGCCCTCCAATCCTGTATAGAACTGTAGAAATAGTCAGGTGAGCCCACCCCATCCTATGCAGAAATGTAGTAACAGTCAATGCCAAATGCTCGATGGATACTCTGCGGAAACAGCATGCTACCTGTCGGTGTACAACACAAAGGTCAGCACTGCAGTACAAACAACCTGGACTCGATGCACACATTAAATACAGATTGGCATACTGGGCATGCTCACAAACGTAAAGAAATCAAGGCAGTGTCAGTCAACAACAAACTGAAAGGTCATATTGGGCATGCTCACACACTTAAACACATGAAGGCCATGTCTGCAAGCACCAGTGGATCAGACATATCTGGCAGTCGCAGTTGTTAGAGCAGACACTTGTCAGTATGCACCACTCATGCCTTGCACACACAGTGGATAGGAATGCAGACATATATGTAAGGACAACACACTATAATAAGCCAAAGGTAGACGTACATAGATGTGTGGAAGAGGGTGACTGTGACAAGAAGCCATCCAGGCCTGTCCCACCAACTACACAGCCAAATGGCCACAAGCACATGAGGTTCAGATGTCACTCACTGCAGATACTAGCCACCAGTATCTGTCAGCATTACAGACTATATGGTGCATGTGCTAGCTGTGCAACATGACTGTACAAGGAAGTAGTCATCTAGCAGTTGTATACACGTACCTGTGAAATATGACCCTGTGTGTGCCCGATGTGGCATGTCAACCTCTAGATGAATGGGTTATGGCCTATGCATACACACACTGCCCACCCCATAGCCCCACTATGACAAGCCTGCTGAGGTCATCCACTATGGCTATACCTTTGGGAGAGTTGTAGCCCAGTAATCTCTGTAGCACATGCCATAACTGCGTACTGCTGTAGTGTGATAAAATAGTTAGGTAGGAGTTCTAATCCCATCCTTGGTAATGGAGTGTGTGTGTGTTTGTGTGTGTGTGTGTGTGTGTGTGTGTGTGTGTGTGTGTGTGTGTGTGTGTGTGTGTGTGTGTGTGTGTGTGTGATGCTTTTTAGGGTAGTCACACTCCCTACAATTGAAATGCTCTACTTTGGTAAGGCTGCTGATGTCATCCACCTAAAAATACATCTCTGGGAAGGTTGTATCCCAGTAATCTCTATGGCATGTGGCATAACTGCATACTGCTGTAGTGTGATAAAATAGTTAGGTAGGAGGTCTAATCCCAGTGTGTGTGTGTGTGTGTGTGTGTGTGTGTGTGTGTGTGTGTGTGTGTGTGTGTGTGTGTAGAGCGCAATGCTTTTTAGGGTAGGCACACTCCCTACAATTGAAATGCTCTACTTTGGTAAGGCTGCTGATGTCATCCACCTAGAAATACATCTCTGGGAAGGTTGTATCCTAGTAATCTCTGTAGCGCATGCCATAACTATGTACTGCTCTAGTGTGAAATCCCAGCCTTGGCAACTGTGTGTGTGTGTGTGTGTGTGTGTGTGTGTGTGTGTGTGCCTGTCTTTGTAGAGAGCAATGCTTTTGAGGGTAGTCACACTCCCTACAATTGAAATGCTCTACATTGGTAAGACTGCTGATATCATCCACCTGGAAATACATCTCTGGAAGGTTGTAGCCCAGTAATCTCTGTAGCTCATGCTATAACTGTGTACCGCTGTAGTGTGATACATTAGTTAGGTAGGAGGTCTAATCCCAGACTTGACAAGTGTGTGTGTTTGTGTGTGTGTCTGTCTGTGTAGAGAGCAATGCTTTTTAGGGTAGTCACACTACATACAATTCGAATGCTATACTTTGGTAAGGCTGCTGATGTCATCCACCTAGAAATACACCTCTAGGAAGGATGCAGCCCACTAATTTCCGTTGCGCATGCCATAACTGTGTACTGCTGTAGTGTGGTATAGAACTCTGGTAGGGTTCTATTCCCACCCATGGCACTTCTGGATGTTATGTGTGTGTTTCAATGTCTGTGTAGGGAGCAATGCATTTTTGGCTAATCACACTCAGTACCTTTCAAATGGCCTACTTTGGCAATCCTGCTGATGTCATTCACTGTGAAATACACCTTTGGGGAAGGAGTTCTCCAGTAATCCCTGTGGTGCATCCTATAACAGCTTCATGCTGTAGTGTGATATAGACCTTTGTTAGGGGTTCTATACCCACATATGTCGGTTGTGGATGTTTTGTGTGTGTTTCAATGTCTGTGTAGGGAGAAGTGCATTTTAGCTTAGCCACACTCACTGCAATTCGAATGCCCTACTTTGGCAATCCTGCTGATGTCATCCAATGTGAACTACATCTTTGGGGAAGGAGTACTCCAGTAATCTCCGTGGCGCTGAAAACATTCCCTGTATGGACAGATGCCACTAACACCAGGGAATGCCATTGGCATGCTATCAATGTAGGTGCAGGGTAGACCTGCTGTCCATTACCAGTACCTGCCACATGAGGCCAGGACTGGCACACCTGATGATAATCTGTGTACACAAGGGACATACACCCCAGGTACAGTTCCACAAGTCACTGTACATGCATGTGGGAGGTGTGCACATCACAGACACCATCCATGTCATGGACTAAGGAACACATACATGGCAAACAATGCACAACATTGCCCACATGCAGTCGTCACCCAGGTGACTGGATGGTGAATACAATACTCACCTATGTGGGCAAATCCAGAATCTACACCCCTAAGCCACAATGCAGTCCACTGTCATGTGGCCTGATGCCAAGGTGTACCCATCACCTAGCCTTGTATAGCCATCTGGCACAGTTGACCACTGCACACCCATAAATCAATGCACCCATGCATGTCAGTACTGGCATTTTGTGTGTGTGTGTGTGTGTGTGTGTGTGTGTGTGCTACAAGATCGGGCAGCTCCTCCATGTCCCTTTTCATGTAGTCCAGGGAGGTACGTCTCAGGTCATTCACATCAACATGGATATGCATCAAAGCACCAGCCGGTGATCAGGGTAGGGCCTACATTAACCGCAGGGGCATCCCCTCCATCAAAAGCCAGGTCATCTGTGATGCCCAGGACATTATAATGAATTTGTGTGCTGGCTGCCCTGGAAGCTATCACGATTCCCACATATGGCATCTGACACAGCTGTACCAGAGATTTGCCAATGGGGACATCACCTACGGTCACCTAGTGGGGGATGCTGGTTACACACTGGAGCCGTGGCTGATGACACCCATCTGAAATGCACACACACCTAAACAAGAACACCATAATGAGGCACATGCACACACCAGACTTACAATACAACATGTGTTTGGGATGGTCTGGTCACAGTTTCGGTATCTGGACACATCTGGTGGAGCCTTGCAGTACTCACCAGCTACATGTATCCAAATTATTATGGTATGTGCCATGCTACACAATATGATCCTGTGGAAAAAGCTGCAGCAGGAACAGCATGGGGAAGGGCCACACAGCACCCCACCAATGCCATGGCCTACATAGGCACAGAGTGGCTCAGTGGAGGAACAATCTGAGCCTGCCCCAGTCAGCAGATGGAGGCGTACACAGTATGCCAAGGCTGCGGCAAAGAGACAATGAATAGCACATACAGTGACACAGTAAGGACCCAGGGAATGACACCTCTCTCTGACTTGCACATACAATAAAAGGGATACCAAACATGACACTACCTGTGCTCAACCATGTATAGGGAGTGTACTATGTTCATCCAACATAGGCAGCCCTCCAGCACCATCCACAATTCTGGCACACCCTCAAGGTAAGTCAATCAACCTGCCAATTGCCAAATGGAGTAGAATGTGTTGTTACCTGTATCTACGGTATGGATGTGAGCATGCAAGAGAATTGGGTGGCTGAATGTTATGGCAGCAAAAAGTAGACACCCATAGTGGCACCATGATATGTGTAACACATGCTGGAGTCACCACAGTAGCCAGTACTACACAGGGTGACAAAACCCACTGCAGAAAATATGCTGGGCAACATGTGTGTCCATACGACTCACACATGCCAGTCAGGGTGGTTCACATACCCAACAACAGTCTCAGCCAGCAAGACATGTCTAGACAAACCCAAACAGAGCCTGTGCTATGGCCCCTGAATGATGGCTATGGTTAACCTTCCCCCCAGGCCTACACAGACAGACCACAACAGTTCAGGCAGTGGGATGTTGGTCTGAAGGGTAGGAAGTCAGACACTAATATGTAAGGAAACCAAAGTTATGATCTGTAGTACACTGGTATGCCCTATTCAGCATGATCGGTAAGAATACAGAATGAAATGGAGTACCTGACATACCAGTACAGTCATAGCAAATGTATGCAAGTGTCAGGTGTGCCCCCGCATCCTGTGTTGTAATGTAATAACAGTCAGGTGTGCCCCCCAATCCTGTGTAGAAATGTATAAATAGACAGGTGTGCCTCCCACCGTATGTAGTAATGTAATAACAGGTGTGCTCCCCCAATCCTGTGTAGAAATGTAGAAATAGACAGGTGTGCCCCCATCCATCCTATGTAGTAATGTAATAGTCAGGTGTGTCCCCAATCCTGTGTAGAAATGTAGAAATAGGCAGGTGTGCCCCCCCATCCTACCTAGTAATGTAATAACACTCAGGTGACCCCCACCCCAATCCTGTGTAGAAATGTAGAAATAGACAGGTGTGCCCCCCACCCTACATAGTAACATAATAACAGTCAGGTGTGCTCCCCAATCCTATGTAGAAATAGACAGGTGTGCCCCCCATCCTACTTAGTAATGTAATAACACTCAGGTGTGCCCCCCACAATCCTGTGTAGAAATGTAGAAATAGACAGGTGTGACCCCCCCCCATCCTATGTAGTAATGTAATAACAGCCAGGTGTGCTCCCCCATCCTGTGTAGAAATAGACAGGTGTGTCCCCCATCCTATGTAGTAATGTAATAACAGTCAGGTGTGCCCTCCAATCCTGTATAGAAATGGAGAAATAGTCAGGTGAGCCCACCCTATCCTATGCAGAAATGTAGTAACAGTCAATGCCAAATGCTCGATGGATACTCTGCGGAAACAGCATGCTACCTGTCGGTGTACAACACAAAGGTCAGCATTGCAGTACAAACATCCTGGACTCGATCCACACATTAAATACAGATGGGCATACTGGTCATGCTCACAAACATAAAGAAATGAAGGCAATGTCAGTCAACAACATACTGAAAGGTCATATTGGGCATGCTCACACACTTAAACGCATGAAGGCCATGTCTGCAAGCACCAGTGGACCAGACATATCTGGCAGTCGCAGTTGTTAGAGCAGACACTTGTCAGTATGCACCACTCATGCCTTGCACACACAGTGGATAGGAATGCAGACATATATGTAAGGACAACACACTATAATAAGCCAAAGGTAGACTTATATAGATGTGTGGAAGAGGGTGACTGTGACAAGAAGCCATCCAGGCCTGTCCCACCAACTACACAGCCAAATGGCTACAAGCACATGAGGTTCAGATGTCACTCACTGCAGATACTAGCCACCAGTATCTGTCAGCATTACAGACTATGTGGTGCATGTGCTAGCTGTGTAACATGACTGTACAAGGAAGTAGTCATCTCGCAGCTGTATACACATACCTGTGAAATATGACCCTGTGTGTGCCCGATGTGGCGTGTCAACCTCTAGATGAATGGGTTATGGCCTATGCATACACACACTGCCCACCCCATAGCCCTACTATGACAAGCCTGTTGAGGTCATCCACTATGAAATATACCTTTGGGAGAGTTGTAGCCCAGTAATCTCCGTAGCACATGCCATAACTGCGTACTGCTGTAGTGTGATAAAATAGTTAGGTAGGAGTTCTAATCCCAGCCTTGGTAACTGAGTGTGTGTGTGTGTGTGTGTGTGTGTGTGTGTGTGTGTGTGTGTGTGTGTGTGTGTGTGTGTGTGTGTGTGTGTGTGTGTGTGTGTGTGCCTGTCTGTCTGTTTAGAGAGCAATGCTTTTTAGGGTAGTCACACTCCCTACAATTGAAATGCTCTACTTTGGTAAGACTGCTGATGTCATCCACTTAGAAATACATCTCTGGGAAGGTTGTATCCCAGTAATCTCTGTGGCATGAGCCATAACTGCGTACTGCTGTAGTGTGATAAAATAGGTAGGAGTTCTAATCCCAGTATGTGCGTGTGTGTGTGTGTGTGTGTGTGTGTGTCTGTCTGTGTAGAGCGCGATGCTTTTTAGGGTAGGCACACTCCCTACAATTGAAATGCTCTACTTTGGTAATGCTGCTGATGTCATCCACCTAGAAATACATCTCTGGAAAGGTTGTATCCCAGTAATCTCTGTAGTGCGTGCCATAACTGTGTATGCTGTAGTGTGATAAAATAGGTAGGAGAATTAATCCCAGCCTTGGTAACTGTGTGTGTATGTGTATCTGTGTGTATGTTTGTATATATGTGTGTGTGTGTGTGTGTGTGTGTGTGTGTGTGTGTGTGTGTGTCTTTGTAGAGAGCAATGCTTTTGAGCATAGTCACACTCCCTACAATTGAAATGCTCTACTTTGGTAAGGCTGCTGATATCATCCACCTGGAAATACATCTCTGGAAGGTTGTAGCCCAGTAATCTCTGTAGCTCATGCTATAACTGCATACTGCTGTAGTGTGATACATTAGTTAGGTAGGAGGTCTAATCCCAGACTTGGCAAGTGTGTGTGTGTGTGTTTGTGTGTGTGTCTGTCTGTGCAGAGAGCAATGCTTTTTAGGGTAGTCACACTACATACAATTTGAATGCTATACTTTGGTAAGGCTGCTGATGTCATCCACCTAGAAATACACCTCTGGGAAGGATGCAGCCCACTAATTTCCATTGCACATGCCATAACTGCTTACTGCTGTAGTGTGGTATAGAACTCTGGTAGTGTTCTATTCCCACCCATGGCACTTCTGGATGTTATATGTGTGTTTCAATGTCTGTGTAGGGAGCAATGCATTTTTGGCTAGTCACACTCAGTACATTTCAAATGGCCTACTTTGGTAATCCTGCTGACATCATTCACCGTGAAATACACCTTCGGGGAAGGAGTTCTCCAGTAATCCCTGTGGTGCATCCTATAACAGCTTCATGCTGTAGTGTGATATAGACCTCTGTTAGGGGTTCTATACCCACACATGTCGGTTGTGGATGTTTTGTGTGTGTTTCAATGTCTGTGTAGGGAGCAGTGCATTTTAGCCTAGCCACACTCACTGCAATTCGAATGCCCTACTTTGGCAATCCTGCTGATGTCATCCAATGTGAACTACACCTTTGGGGAAGGAGTACTCCAGTAATCTCCGTGGCGCATACTATAACTGTGTACTGCTGTAGTGTAATAAAATAGTTAGGCAGGAGGTCTAATCCCAGACATGACAAGTGTGATGGTGTGTGTATGTGTGTGTGTGTGTGTGTGTGTGTGTGTGTGTCTGTGTTTGTAACTTGCATCCTGTGTAGAGGTGGTTGTGAGTGTGTAACAACTGGTCCCAATGTAGTGCAGGTTTTGCAAATTTCTTACATGGTGGCCCTAGTATATATCACAATGTCCACCGTGCAGGGATAACAGATGTGAAATAGTCGAGAAGCTGGGGTGCAGATCCATACCCATACATGTGACATAAAGGCCAGGCAAACATAGTTAGCAACCCTAGTATTAGCCAGAGAACACTCTCAACCCATATCTCACACACACACACACACACACACACACACACACACACACACACACACACACACACAAACGTGCCTAGGCAACATCCGCTATGTTGGTAGTACACTTCATATTGCCCACTGATAGTAACTATGGAGTGATTGCAGTGCCCTACAGAGGGACATACATGCAGACAGTGCACCTTCCCCATGTTCCCCACTGGACACCTGTAACACCTGTGGTGCCATCAAATGTGACCCACAAAGGACATACCATGCCTGAAAACATGCCCTGTATGGACAGATGCCACTAACACCAGGGAATGCCATTAGCATGGTATCAATGTAGGTGCAGGGTAGACCTGCCGTCCATTGCCAGTACGTTCCACATGAGGGCATGACTGGCACAACTGATGATAATCTGTGTACACAAGGGACAGACACCACAGGTACAGTTCCACATGTCACTGTATATGCATGTGGGAGGTGTGCACATCACAGACACCGTCCATGTCATGGACTAAGGAACACATACATGGCAAACAATGCACAACATTGCCCACATGCAGTCGTCACCCAGGTGACTGGATGGTGAATACAATACTCACCTGTGTGGGCAAATCCAGAATCTATGCCCCTAAGCCACAATGCAGTCCAGTGTCATGTAGCCTGATGCAAAGGTATACCCATCACCTAGATGTATAGCCATCTGGCAAAGTTGTCCACTACACACCCATAAATCAATACACCCATGCCTGTCAGTACTGGCACTGTGTGTGTGTGTGTGTGTGTGTGTGTGTGTGTGTGTGTGTGTGTGTGTGTGTGTGTGCATGTGTGTGTGTGTGCATGTGTGTGTGTGTGTGTGTGTGTGTGTGTTGTATGATGCGTATGTTCACATTCACACTCACTAACCCCCATTGGCATACTGAAGCATGCTGTCTGATGTCCAGACACCTCCCCATACCCTTTGTCAATATAACCTCCATATGACCCCTGTGATGCGATACCTGCACAGTAATGTGTTGTGACAATCTCACTAGTGACGGGTTGCATTGCTGGCCCTGCCAAGTGTGTCAATATGTGTGCGTCCCTGTGAGAATGCGGCTGTGTTGATGCTGGCACATGTTCATGCGGGCAGGCACGTATAATACACCTACCGTATAGCTTCCATATCCCTGATGCAGATGTCACTCACCATCATATATATGTTCTGAGGGCTCTACAACATGTAACCTATGTGGTACATCCAATAACTGCATAGAAATGTGATAGCACTACATAGTCGTCAGGGGCTTGCTACCATGTGCTGGTAGGTGTGCGACACAAACATGCTTAAGTTTTACTCTTCCATCCCTTCCTGACTTGTCTTTGCCTCTGTCTGCCTCTCTCACTCCTTCTCTGGAAGATGTGGAGACCTACACCTACTTTGCTTAGGCAGCAGCATATGTATTTTAAGTCATGCTCATGATCAGCTGATGGCCACTGCATGAATTGTAGCCCTCCCCTATCTGATTGCATGTGGAAGAGCTGTGGTAACATTCCCATAGCCAATTGCATGGAAACACACTCCAGTATCTGGGAACATCATGTTGGTGTTGAGCCTTTTCATTCACTGTGAGCAGTAACTAGATCTGTTCTTTGGCAAACAACATCACAGATGGATTGGAGATTTACCTCTAACAACATACACTGTGGAAACATGGCAACACACAGGAGGGGGATATGCCTGACCTGACTACAGACTGTAAGTGCTGCTATACTGCATTTGGAATAATGTTGGTTTAACAGTGTGTGTGTGGATATTTTAATACCTGCCATATCAGTTCTATGTTTATGAGGAATCCCCATTTGTAGGGTCATCTGCAGACTGGGCAGTGTGTGGTGCCTTTGGTTTCATGTGTTACCTACAGAGCATCTATCAGTGATCTGCAGAAGGTAGTGTGAGGATTGCAGTCTGTAGATGGTGAAAGCCGTGACAGTTACCGACTTCATATCCCTCATAGGACATATGTTGCAACAAACCCTGTTGCAACAGTAAATGTATGAGGTTATCACAGCAACATCTCGATATTGGCCCTGTGTATGTGCTTTCAGCCACAACTCTGTCAACCTTTGTACATATGTCATGCATTAAGAAGTGCATATATGCTATACACCATAATTAGTGTCATCATATCTGATAACAAGCCAGTGAGATATCAGACTGCTACACATGTTATGTACAGTAGGGGTTAT
Organism: Protopterus annectens; assembly: GCF_019279795.1. Lineage (NCBI taxonomy): Eukaryota > Metazoa > Chordata > Ceratodontiformes > Protopteridae > Protopterus > Protopterus annectens. Next base: position 204,699,288 of record NC_056744.1, on the reverse strand, counting down.
ATTTGATGACGTAACCTGGACATTCTGTGGTTGTTTGTACAGTACTGAGGTCTGTGTACTTATGGTGAATGTCAACAGTGTGTGTATTGTTAATATGTACTTTGGCCTGTTTACAGACTGTGGTAGATGTCATTGTTCTTGGTCCTGTTCTATCCGATGTTACATGCTGCTCCAGTGTATGGTACCCTATCGGCTTACATGTTTGTAAGGCCAAACACACACATGTCCCTTACCACAGACAGGCATCAGACAACACTGTGTAATGTCCCAGAATATGTAGGGTTAGTCTGTGAGTGGCACATATGAGGATGGTGTTGAACATATAGTCCATATACTGCAATACTATGCTAGCTTACCATATGTGGCTGTGGCTCTGCTCACATTGCTTGTGGTTATGCACTTTCACACAGGTGTGTCTTACCCTGTGCTGTGACATGCCTGTAGAGCCTGCCATATATGCAGGTACATGTGCATTCCCCCATAGGAGATGTAGGCAAGTGTTGAGCCAGTCTGCCTGTAGCCTGCACAGTGCATTGTTACATGCCTAGCAGCTTAGTGTACTTACCAGTAAGATATCATGTCCGATGCTTTCCAGATGTACTGCTGCCAGGCCTCCCTTAACAGTCATGTATGTCAGACAGAGCAGTGGGATCCTGTACAGATGTATGTCAATATCTAGTGGGTAGTATGTGGCCATGGCACCACTGTACCAGCGGTTATTATGTGTCAGGACTGACAGGGGTGTGTGACTGCATAACCTATGGGGGCAAATGTATACCAGTCGTTATGTGTTATACCCATCTACATGGCTGTTAACATCCATATTGTCAGGCTTGGTCCACATGTTTTGCACTAAGGGGTTCTGTGTATACCTCTGGACTGTACAGAGTGTGTCAGAATGTCCACATATATTGGCCAATATCTCTGATGCAGTCCACAGGGGCATTACATGCTAGCAGCGGTACTGTACTATGATGTCTGTCAGTAGCTAATGGTGCACATGTGAAAAGCAGATGTGACCTCCCACACGCACACCATGTCTGTGAAGACAATCCCTATTACAATAGCAATAGTCTACTAATATGCATGCTATACATACCTGACATCCCCTTGCACTACGAATTTGGGACTATAGGGGCTGGAGTAGGGCTACACTCCATGTTCAGGACATATGGTGAAAATATATGTACATATAATTATCTAGATATCTATATATATATATATATAATTACACATATACATATCAACATATATAGATGGGTATGTATATGTACATAGATATACATATACACACCCGGATATATACATATACAAAGAAATATATGTCTACACATATAAAGATAGTGATAAATATGCACATATACATATGGATATCTACAGATATATTGACAGTAGTAGGTATATCAGAATAGATATGTATGCACATATAGTTATAGATATCTACATATATACCAACATAACTAGGCATATCTGTACACATAGGATGTGCATATATATATAGCTATAGACACATATATCTATATATACATATACGTATACCTATATACACACATACGTATATATACATATATGTGTGTATATATATATATATATATATATATATATATATATATATATATATATATAGACACACACACATATGTACATACAAAGAGATGTACACATGGCCATATATGTGTAGCACTATACAGATGTGTATACAGACATATGTATGAGTATACATGTGTATGTACATGTAGGGGTCTATATTAAAACCTCAAAGGTTTAATACTTCGAATGCATAAAGATCTAACTTTATGCATCAAAGTATTAAACCATTGAAGTGTAGTAAAAAAAATATATTAAAACAAAAAAAAGAAACTAAAAGCGTTACACAGGAGTAGCCCCCTGCATTTCAGCCTCTACTTAAATATACCAACTCCAGGATCATGCTACAGTGCAGGAAAGGGAAGTCTTCCTTTTTCCACACCATTGTACATTGAATTGCAACCTCGGAGTTGGTATATTTAAGTAGCGGGGGGTGTGGGGATGCAGCCCCCCATGTTGTGGGTGCAGGGGGGCTTGCCCCCTGCTTAAACCTATACACGTAAGTATTTTGAGTTTAAATTTTTTTTTTAATTTTGAAGTTACAGAACTTCTACAATATGGTGTCGACCGTATTGTATTCGATGTTCCGTAACTTTGAGATTTTAATATAGACCCATACATGTAGACATATATAGAACCATGATATGTATATAACCATATTCCTGTCATGAGTAAACGTCATGGTTGTGTATACCCTCCCACATGTATCTCACTGTATGTATCTGCTATGTGCACATTTTGATAAAACAACATATGCGATGCAACAGTCATGGCATATAGAACTGTGATAGTACACAAATAAAGGTTTTCCATTTCTGCAAAGCTGTGTATGGTGTTTTTTCCTATGACCTCTCTGTGGGTATATGTTGCAGGCAATGATTGTCATTTGTATGGGTGGTCCATACAGTGTCCAGTTGTTAAGGTGTTAACTGTGGGCATACTGGCTGTTCCATATTGTGTGCACCTTGTACATATGTATCTTACTGTACATATCTCTGTGTGTATGTGCATATGTGTCTGTGTATATGTATCCTGGGGATGTTAATAGCTTCCACATTTTACATTTCCTATGGGAGCCAGACTGTACTGCATGATATGTTACCAATACCAGCCTGACGTCATACAGGTGGGATGCAGTACTGTTAACATCTTCTGCCCATGTCATGTCAGGTCCTGGTTATGGGATCTGCAGCACTTGGTAGTGTATTGCAGGGTGGACATCTTTGGCTGTGTGGGGGGTATGCCTATTTGTACAAGATGTATATTGTTTAGGGCCTCTCACCCCATTAACGGTGCATGTGGACATATATGTTTTAGTTAATGTACGTATGGCCATATATACCTACATATATATATATATATATATATATATATATATATATATATATATATATATATGCTTACATATATATATAACTATGTCTGTATATACCTACATAGATATATATCTGTGTACATATATGTAACTTGCTGTGTATATGTAGACATATAGGTGTAAACATATATATGTGTCAATGTAGGCATTTGCATGTATATATGTGCATATATATTTATATATATATATATATATATATATATATATATATATATATATATATATATATATATACATACATACATACATATATAGATATGTTGTTTCTGTTTAGATATTAATATATTTACACGCATACATACATCTAAATGTTGGAATACATTCTCTGTACTGTTGCATGACTGGGCTGGATGATATGTTTCTGAAAACATCAGAGTTATGTTTGTCTTGTATAGCTTAGTGGTAAATCACTTTGTCTATGGTGTGCAGGGTCCTGGGTTCGAGCCTTGCAGAGGCTGTTTATTTTGTTGCTGGGCAGAACATGGGCCATTAGATGCAGAGTGATTAAGGCACTTTAAAGCAGTTGTAAGCAGGTTTGTGTGGGTTTGCGCAGAGGTAAGCACTGCTAACTTCCGGTTACAGTGTCTCAGCTTCTAAATTGCTTAACCTGTGTAGGCATTGCTTACCCCCATGCAAACAGGCTTAAACATGCTTACTGCTGTTTAAAAGTGCTTACTGCTGCTTACCTCTGTTCTAATTTCTTTAAAAGAAAAGAAAAAGGGGTTGATAGGAAAGTGGTAAAAAAGGGGCACAAAGAGGGAAAGACAGTAGGGAAAACAGCCAGGGATGTGCAGGAAGGGTCTGGGGAAGGTCCATAGCTGTCCATTTCTTCTACAGCAACAGCTGTGCATATACACTGCATTTGGAGGTAGATTTGGTCACTCAAACTCCTGGGAGAAGTGTGAGGACAACAATAATAAGTTGTTGTCAGTCAAGTTCTTGTGGAGGCATGGACAAAGTACTTTGGGTATCGTTGATGGAAATATTTCATTTGGTGTCAGTGAAGTGATTGTGCAGGCATGGACAAACTATTAAATGGATCACTGGGGCAATCTTTTTCTTGGATGGTAATGAAGTGCTTGGGCCTACATGGACAAACCATTGAATGTGTCTTTGTGGAAATGGTTCATTTGATCTCAGTAAAAGTGCTTGTACCAGGGTCATTGGGGGAAGTGTTCCATTTAGTAACAGTGAACTGCTTGGGAATACATTGAAAACCGCTGAAGGTGTCTTTGAGGGAAATGTTTTATTTGGCATCAGTGAAGCGCTTCTGCAAGGGATTATAGGTTCATAGGTAGGTACTAGGCTATCTGCCCTAGGGCATTTATAAGCCTAGCCAGAATGTGTTGGCTTTCACCTACCTTTTAGACTAGATTCTTGAGCCTGTATCCAGCAGGGCCATAGAAGTGATCCCAGGTGCAAACTTACGATTTCCCATCCACTCATCAAGACTTCTCTTGAAGAGGGTCAGCGAGAGGCTCTGCCTAACATGGACTGGGATTCTATTCCAGAGCACGGGAAGCCTTTGGGATATGAATTTATCCTTCCAGCCTGTCCTATTTATTGTTGTGCTAAGGTTTAAATCCCTGGAGCGTGCAGCTCTAATGGATCTGTTTTTCTTGAGGTGGAGCATGTCCAACAATTCCGGGTTAGACATGGCCTTGTATGTCAGGCAGAGATCACCTCTTAGTAGGTGGTAAGCAACTGAGTAGAGCTGGAGTTTCTTTAGTCAAGCTGCATAGGGCATCTGTTTGAGGCCCACGATCCTCTTGGTGAGGTATTTTTGAGGTCTCTCCAGCTGTTGCAGGTGTCGGGTAAGGTACATCCCAAAAGGGGCATTGTACTCAATTATGGGCCTGATGAGCGATGAGTAGAGGGGCACAATGACCTCTCTTGATCTAGATGTGAACCTTTTTGTGATTAGGTGGGCTATATAGAAGGTTTTTCTAACCACTTTGGCAACGTGATTGTCAAAGGAGAGGTTACTATCTACTTGGGTCCCCAGATCCCTGATTACTTCTTCCGTAATTAGTGGATTACCTCCTATATGGTAGTTTGTGGGCACTTTGTTTTTCCCAAAGGGGATGACTATGTATTTTTTTGCATTTAGCTTGAGGCCATGGTTCTGACACCAGGTATCAGTCTCCGTAAGGCCCTCCTGGAGGATGCTTGTGTCAGCTGGAGAGTCGATTATGGCTCCCAGTTTGCAATCATCTGTGAACTTGGTCAGCCACAGTCCTCCCGTGTTTGCCTGTACCTCAGAGAAGTATATACTGAACAAGAGGGGTCCCAGGACTGATCCCTGTGGGATGCCACTTGTAACTGGTTTAGAGTCGGACATGGCACCCGCAACTCTGACCATGTGAGTTCTATCCCTGAGCCAGTTTGCAACCCATCTTGTGACATATGGGTTGATATTTAAGCTGGTAAGCTTATTTATGATACCAGAGTGGGGTATTGTGTCAAAGGCCTTTGCAAGGTCTAGGTAGGCTGTGTGGACTACCGATCCCTCATCTAAGGCTTTGGTAACTGTTTCGAAGAAGTCAACTAGGTTTAAGAGGCAAGATCTGCCCTTAACAAAGCCGAATTGGGTGGGGTCCAGTGTTTGGAGGTTCTCAATGTCTTTGTTTATGAGATCCATGATGATGCGCTCCATAGCCTTGCAAACCAGGCTAGTCAGGCTTATAGGGTGATAGTTCCCAGGATCTGTTGTGGCGCCACCTTTGTGGAGTGGGATCACTGTTGCTGTATGCCATTCCTTGGGTACATAACCTGTGGTAAGGCTGAGTTGGAACAGTGAATTCATTTGAGGGTTTAGTTTGTTTTGGAGCTCGTGTAAGACGCAGCCCAGGATACCATCTGGTCCCATTGATGCTGTGTTTTTTACTTTGGAAAAGGCTGCTTTCACCTGTGTGTCTGTGATGTCTGGGGGACTGCATTCTTCTGGGATAGACACAGGCCCTTTTGGGGGGGAAGGGGGGGAGTTTGCACTGAACCTGTCCGTCAGGATGTTGGCAATGTCTGTGGGTTCAGTGTATTTTGTGCCATTTTGCACCAGCTCAGAGCAGATCTGAGAGCTGCCACCTAGATTTGTGACGTAACTAAAGACCGCCTTGTGATTATCTTTAGAGTCTTTGGCGACTTTTCTTTCAAAGCTGGCCTTTGATGATTTTATGAGGGATCGGAGTTTCTTGCTAGTACTGATCAAGGATGCCTTCCCTTTTTGGGATTTTGCCTTGTCATGTAATAGTTTCCTCCTTCTGTTGTATAGCTTATTTATGGCCGGGGTCCACCAGACTGTTCTCCTGTTCTTGGAGGAGTGAGTCTTGGTTTTACTTGGGATGGCATGCTCCATGCATTCCTGTAGGTTCTCATAGAGTGCATTTGAAAAGGATTCTGCGGTTTGGTTAGCATTTTTCATTAGCCCAGGGGCTTTGAAACTTTCCACCTCGGTCTTGAGAAGTGTGAAGTTTGCTTTTGAGAAATTTTTCACAGTCGTTTCCTTGATTGGGGGTGGGGTCGGATGTGGATGTCCATTGTGATAAGTTTATGGTCTGATCTTACCAATGAGGGATTTACCTCTGGTTTGGAACATTGAGCCCCCATATTGGTGATGACTAAGTCCAATATGTTGTCCCCTCTTTTGGGAGTGGTGACCAGTTGTTCCATGGCATTTGAGTTTATAAATTCCAGGAACAGTTGGGCAAAAGAGTTGGTACTTGAGTAGTTTTCCCAGTCAATGTTTGGGTAGTTGAAATCCCCCAAAATCATGGTGTTTGGTGAGACCTTCATATTCTCCAATGTTCTCAGGAATGCCGAGTGGGGATCCTGAGACAAGGTGGGTGATCTGTAGCAGGCTATGAACTGAAAAGCAGTTTTACCTACTGTTAGTTGCACATGGATGGTCTCCGCTGCCTTGTGCAGTGCCACTAACCTGGAGGTGTGGGTATCCTTGATGAAAATGGGGAAATGTTTTATTTGGTGTTGGTGAAGTGCTTGTGCATACATGGGCAATATACTGAATGGATTGCTGGGGGAAATGTGTTATTTAAAGGGATCAATGGGGAAATGGTCCATTTGATGTCAGCAAAAGAGCTGTGTATACATGGGCATACTTGTGGTGGGAGCATTGGGGAAATGTTACATTTCTATCAGTGAAGTGCTTGCATATGCGTGCACAAACTACTGAAGGGAGCATTGAGGGAAATGAGTCATTTGGTGTCAGTAAAATTGCTTATTCATACATGGACTAAATACTAAAGGGATCATTGTGGTAAGTGTTTCATTTGATATCAGTGAAGTGCTTGTGCAGACATGAACAAACTACTGAAGTAGTCTATAGGAAAATGTTTCATTTTGATTTTTAGGGAAGTACTTGGGTATACATGGGGAACCTACTGAAGCAATCAGGGAGGGAAATGCTTCATTTGCTGTAATTGAAGTGGCTGTGCAGGCGTGAGCAAACTAGTGATGGTACTGGTGAATCTTTCACTTGGTGACAGTGAAGTGCTTGGGCATATATGGACAAACTATTGAAGGGAATTATTGGGACAAAAGCTTCATTTTGATTTCAAAGTGCTAAGTCAGACATGGACAATTATTGAAGGTATCACCAGGGAGAAATGTTTCATCTGGTATCAGTGAAGCGTTTGCACAGACATGGAAATTCAACTGTAGGGATAACTGTGGAAAATGTTACATATGATGTCAATTAAGTGTTTTTGCATGCATGGACAAACTACTGGAGGAGTTGCTAGGGAAATGCTTCATTTGGTGTCAGTAAAAGTGCTTGTCCAGTAATCACTGGGGGAAATGTTCCATTTTGTGACAGTGAACTGCTTATGCAGACATGGACAAACTATTCAAGAGATCATTGGGGGAAATGTTTCATCTGGTATCGGTGAATTGTTTATCAATATGAGATCTTTAAATTTTTTTGGAATGATCAGAC